>NW_024582812.1:110116-223597 GCF_018398535.1 Haplochromis burtoni
CCCCTTCACTGGGGTTGAGCTTGGCAGTGGGTCTTCTTGCGGCGGTCCATGACACGGAGAGTTATATATGCCAGGGTATTACAGAGCCCTTCTTAATCCGGTTTGTCATGCTGCTCCCTCCGGAGTGGGGTAATTTCATGGTGCTGAACTGGTATTGATAGAGCCTTGGTAAATGAGGCACGCAGCAATCGTTAACTTTAATAACCATAAAGATGTGAGCATTGGAGTCATACAGGCCCACGAGAGGAAACCCATACAAGTGATTAAGAATCGACCTGTGCCGTGGCCAGCATGCACCTTGCATCTCGTATTTGTACTAATGGAATTACCTGTTAAAGATGTCAAGACTATTACCACCAATGGTGCAATTACTGCAATATACTTTTCCTATTCAGTAAACTGGAGCCTATTTCGGTGCACTCATGCATGAAGAATGTCTGTCTGTTAAAGCAGAGTGCATTAGATATGTTTATTTCTATTTTTTCCTTAGGTTTCTACTCATTTATCAAACTCCATCCATATACAGTTTCTGTAAATTCAACCTGTGGTGGAGTGGTATTCAGTATTCTGTGAGGGCATAGCTAGACTTAGGAGTAAGCTATACCAGCAGAGGGGAAAAAACAGCATTCATTCATGTGACTCCAGTATAACTGGGTCAGTGGTTCTGTCAGTCAGCTTGAGCTCTAGAGCACCCCCCCACCCCCCTGTTTGCTACCCCTCTGTCCCTCACATTTGTGGTAGCTCCAGGCGAGACTATAGCTGCAATGCCCACTTGTTTGTCTTCTCCCATTACTGTGGGTTATGCTGCCTCAGGAGGAAAGTGAAATCCAGGCCACAGACGGGTCAGTGAAAACCAGCCAAAAGCCTTCAGACTGGCTGAGGTCAGACAAACTATACGGATCACTGCAGTAGGGGCTGATGGGCACTTGATAAATGGTGAATGCACTCCAGCTCCTGATGCATCAGTGACACGTAGGTCAAAATGGTTTTAGACTGGAAAAACAATGGTCAACAATGCCTCAGATTAATTTCTTATAATTTTTCTTCATAAAAGGTTCCAAAGCTGGAAATACTTCAACTGCTCCAACATCTCGAAGCCTGTCTTCTTGAGGCAACTTTTATTATTCATTGGTAAAAGTTTTATTGGTTTTCTAAGAAAGTAACTAGGGCTCAGGCATGGAAGTATGAGGTGCATTCAAATGGTTCCATGACTGGGATTATAAAAAGTAAAAGACATTTCTAATTTAAATGTAGCTGCTCTCCCCTTGGATGTAAGGCTGTGCAGCTACAGTATAAACCATTCCCAGTGCTCCTATCAGCACAATCATCAACATACTGGTGAAGAACCAGCTGTGATTGTGAGGGCCATGAAAGACCACCTATCATATCACTTACATGTTCCATAAGGTGTGTTTAAACATTACCCTAAGTCCACTAAACTTGATGTTTAAGCAACAAAAAGAAATTCTGATGAGCGTCATTAAACATATAATCAGAGGGACAGCTGGCCCACTGCCACTTTGATGCCATTGTTTCTTCAAACAACTCATTAATATACTCACTTTTTTTTATTTCCCAAAGAACATAAAACTAATCATGACAAAGCATACTTTGAACTTTTAAATCTAATGAAATGCATCTGATTGAAAACGGCGCATCAGAAGCTTTTGTTTTTTTGTTTTTTAAAAGGAGGTCATTTTCCATTATGCATGATTTGACTGAAAGAAAAGTTGACAGACACTAACTTGACAAACAATCTGCTGCTTGATAAAACTTTGTGAGGGTTTGAATTGACTTCTCTGGCTCACAGTACAAGGTAACTTTGTTCACTTGTGAGGAAAAAAATAAGGCGACTGCAAGAGTCTCAATTTGTCCTCCAAATGTGCATCATTTTCAGCGCTAATTTAAAATGCTGCTCTCACTCTGCTTCATAAATGCAAACTGGGTCTCAAATTTACATTTTAGCTCTACATGCATCTACATTTATTTACTGACAAAGGGAACCATAATTCCTTTTGCCACCTGAGATGTAAATTGACAATTAAAAGTTCTGAGACTGTGGATAGCTGTCAGTTACCCAGAAGCACCAGTGAGCAACAACAACAACAAGCTAAGGAAAATGAAAGAACTGCAAGAAAATTGTGGTTGATGCAACACCTGCCTGACAAAACAAAATAGGGGCTCTGGCACGCAAGCTGAAGCAGCAAGTGTGCGCTGATTAAGTTGTTATGATGAGTCCTTGAGAAGCTTAAGGGACTGCTGTGTCCCTTCACTGGGCCATATGTTATTACTTAATAACTGTACCAGCAAGAAAAGCAGTGCAAGAGAGAGATCAAGAGAGCTTGAGAAAGAGGAGGTGACAGAAATGCTTTGCTGATGGTGAGCCGGTGATTACTGCTCTTTGCCGCTGCATAGATTACAGTTGTCGAACTGCAGCTGAGCAAAGGTGTAGTGTAAAAAGGGTTTTTTTTTTCCATCTGGTGCTGACATTGTTACAAGTACCTTAATTTTTCAGTCAAAAAATTTCTAATTCAGTGTGATCAAAAGGCTGTCAGTTGCCAGCTTTCTTTGTCACTCTGAATATAGAAAGCAGCTGTCACTTCCTGTGAACTTGAAGCCTTTAGGTGTTGCAAAATAAGCTGTCATGCTGCTGTGACCTTGAGAATATGCACCGCAAGACAGTGATCCATCTATCTACTCTATGGGTTTAAAGCAGCCAAAATTTCGGCTCCTTTTTAAGCCTTGGTATTGGACAGATGTTTTTAAACTATATCAATATATTGTCAATACATTTATGGTCACATAGTTTGATACTGCACAACATTTCTTTCTTAAAGCCCTTGTTTACATGCAACTCGTGTCTCGCATCTCACTCGACGTCTGACCTGGCACAGGGAAACACGATAGAGGTCCACACTGCCAAAAAACATAGTTAATAAAATGAAAATAGTTTAATTACTTTAAAATTGTTCACACTTTTAAAGGTCAGATAGTGTGCAACAAAACCATGTTATTTGTAAAGAACAGCAGAAACACATACCATCCATAAATGAAAGCACTTCAAATGTTTTTCACCAATTACGTCAACAATGCCATAAAGTACAGTGTGTTAAATTTTTGTTCCCAGTTGACAGCCTTTAGTGCATTTGTTGCTTATAAACACTCAACAATGAAATATATATATATATACATACATACATATATATAGTACATATATATCATATATATACATATATACTATATATATATATCATATATATATATACATATATATATATATATATATATATATATATATTATATATTTTACTTTTTTCTACACTATCTTTATACTTTAATCTCTCTGTGAACTATAAGGGCGACCTTGGCTCAGGGGTTGGGAAGCGTATCTGTAACCGGAAGGTCGCCGGTTCGATCCCCGGGCTCTCTGTCCTGGTCGTTGTGTTCTTGGGCAAAACACTTTACCCTACTGGTGTTGGGCAGATGGCACGATATGGTAGCCTTGCTTCTGTCAGTCTGCCCCAGGGCAGCTGTGGCTACATCTGTAGCTGCCTTCACCAGTGTGTGAATGAATAGTGGAATTGTAAAGTGCTTTGGGTGCCTTGAAAAGTGCTATATAAATCCAATCCATTATTATTATTGTCTAGCTTGTAAGCTACGTAGAAATCTGTTCATTTCAAAAAAAAAAACCCTGCTGTGATCTGTAAATCTGGGGTTTCATGTTTACATGTCATACTTTAATGTTGGTGTTTCCAGTGATAATCTCCAAAAAACACATGCCTGTAATTATAAAAGAGACATTTAAGAGGCATAGTACTCTAGATCTATTGATCTCTGTGGTCAGTCATCTAAGGTCCCAGCTGTAATACACATTGTACCCTACCAGATTCACATCCTGGCTGTCGATCTAAATTCACTCCTCATTTAACCTCAAACTGTCGCATTCATAGTAATTCATTTATATTTTAAATAAACAGTCACACAGTCCAAAGCCATGTAATTAGTGGGGTTAGGTTAATTGGTGATTCCAGATTGCCTGTAGCTGTGAGTGTGCATGGTTGTCTGTCTTTGTGTGTTAGCCCTGTGTCAGAGTGCCAACCCTGTCAAGGCTAGCGAAGCAGACTCAGGCACAGACCACAAGCTCCTTCAAACAAGAGTGAATTTATTTACAGTGCTCTTCACAGTGAAATATATATACAAAGGGTGTTTGGGGAAAGGGGGCCAGGGTTCCAGGGTCCGGGAGTGAAAGGAGCAGGAGTTCAGGGAGGGAGGATTTCCACACGGCTTCCTTAAACGCAAACAGCTCCTCTGCTCTCCACCACCACTCTGGCTCACGCTCAGTCACAGTGCACAGGGAACGGGTCCAGGGGGGAATCTACACACATACAGATAAACAGTTGGTCTCCAGGTTCAGGCGTCCTCACGACTTAAACTTTGCAGATTGCAGGACGCCTGAAGCTGATGGCTCAACGATCCAGCAGCGAGTAGAGCAGGTCCGCCATCTTAAGTAGCCCTCTAATTCATAATCAGCGGCAGGTGTGCTGATCATCCCCAGGTGCGTGGGCCAGGGGCGGGAGCCCACACTGAGCTCCACCCCGGCAGGAGAAAGAGAGAGCGGGAGAGAGCGAGAGAGAAAGAGATAGCAGAGGCGAGAGAGGGAGAATAAACAAACAAGGCATCTGACTGACGTCAGCTGGCGAGGTGCGGGGACCATGACAAACCCCTCCAGGGTGGATCCGGCCTCTTGCCCTTTGGTAGCTGGGATAGGCTCCAGCCCCCCCGTGACCCTGACATAGGCCATGAATGAACACATTGAATGAATGAAAGAATGAATTGCCATCTGTTAAGCTATGTTTCTGTCATATTTAAATACTTTTTAAAAACATAGATGTTAATAATGGCTGTATGTGTGATGAAGTTTGCTCAGTTTCATTCATACTGGCCCACCAGATATATACACATCCATACGCTGCGATCATTATAGTAAGGTAAATGTTGTCTGTGTTAGGTGCCATTTTTTTTAGTGTAATCTTTTCCACCTCTGTCAGGCACACACAGGGTGGATGGAAAAGAAGACTTGCTAATTGAATGATAATGAATTCTTGTTCCTGTTGTCTCTGTTTCTTGTCATATTTGAGTTTTAGTTTCTGTTTTTGTTTTATCCCGTTCAAAATTAATATTTAGTTCCCTCTGCGTTTCACTTTGCCTTTCCATTGCACATTCTTTCATTGTGAATATTTATTTTCATCTTTCATGTCTACTTGTGTCAGTTATTATTTGTTCATTTTCTGTTTTACTGTGACAGTTTTTAGCGTGAGCTATGAGTCAATTTGATCCTGTCTCCAGCGTCCTGCCTTTGGGTCCACACCTCTGCGCCCTCCACAACTAGACTTGGCTTTATAAGTGCATTAACCTTTCATGTAAAAACCTGATGAGTGTAATTTTTGACACCACCTGTTCAAAAAGCTTAGACATGTGGACATTTTCAGCTGCTTGTAACCCTGTGTTGTACATGCCACATAACAGACTGTTACAAACACCCCCAAACGAAAGCTGCCTGTATGGACCCAACTAGCTAATGTTACAGTTGCTGCTGTGGAAAACAACATTTAGTATATTTTGTGCCCTGAATTAAAAATGACATGTATTTAGTTTGAAAGAAGAGAGTAAGAATATGAATAAAGAACAGAATAGGGAGCACTGAAAAGACAAAAATATGATTTGGCTGATTTGCATCTATATCCTGACTTTGGGAAGACACCGTTTCACTGCTGCAAACTCGGCACCTGAATGGTCCACAAACCTAGAGAAAAGTTTGTTTTTCCTTTTTTAATGTTTCCCTGTCTTAAAGATTGTTGCATCTCACATATGGCTTTGAGTTCCCACCAAAATGGACAAAAAAACTCTACTTGGTAGAAAAATACCTAGATTTATACCATTAAATAATTTATTACCATTCAGCCTAAGATAACAAAATGTGATTGATTTATATGTATTTTTTGGCTTATATCAGACAGCCATACGCCCTCTAAGCCATCAGTTTTTAGAAGAGAGTACCAATCCTTAAAGTCTTTTCTCTTCTGAAATTGAACATGAAATATAACTAATAAAGTACAACTTATAATCCCCAATTATTAATTCGTCCATCAGGGAAATAATTATAATATCTCATAACAGACGATATGAGATAGTAAAAATTATTTCCTCCAGCAGTAAGCTTGAGGTCTTCATCTGTGACAGGAGTAATTTTATGCTGTTTGACAGATGATGCAACCCACAGTCCATTTCTGCAGAAAGTAAACAGGGAGTCAGTTTTGACCGGTTTTTACTTGTGGATTATTTCTGGCACTGTAACATTACACAAGCATTAGAAACTCAGGTTAAACCAGACTAATGAAAAGGTTTAGGCATGATTAACACTAAACACCATACTCCAATATAGTCTTAAAGACATTAGTTATTTTAGAAGCATTAAGGCTGCCTGCTCATGACTTATAACACAGAATACACAGTAGGAGTCAATCTCTAAACTATAGCTTCTCGCTGAAAAGAATATCTGATGTACTAACTTGGTGCATTCATACTGTATATCTGTAAAACGTTTTTTTATAGTTAAGTTCAGAGTGGTTTCCACAAACATAAACTTTGATAACCAGAGGAAATATTTGATATGATCTATGCCTTCTTATCTTGCACTCTCATTCCTACTTCTCATATATATCTCTACTTTTTACAGCCTTCCTTCATTAACACCTCCTAATTGGCCATTGGGCTAAGCTGAAAACAATGAAGCATTGATTTCCTTAAGCATAATCACCTCATCCACTCATTTAATGACTGCTGTCACTGTAGGCTGCCGAGAGAAAAATGACCGGTCAATGGTCCCATCGATACCCTTCACCTTCCTTCACCAAAGGCTAGAGTGCACCGCCACCCACTCCATCTTTGCAGTTTGTTTTAACCCCTTTAGTTGCCTGACAGGCTCCAAGCACTGCATCCATCACAACCACAGTCTTAAGCTGTTCTGATCCCACATTGCACCAGAACACACACTGATTACTACTGTGCACGTGAGCAGAATAAATCTGTTATGAAATACCACACAATATATGCATTAAGACACAAACCACCAAATTTATGTGACGATAATAGATGGTCGTTAACCTCACTCTGAGCTCTTAGTTACCTGAATGGCAATATGGCTTGTCCAAATGGCCATTTGTTGTCTAAGTGGCACTAGTGACTGGCCCAGAAGAGTAATGAAGCTGCTCTTTCCTCCACATACCAGATGCTTCATCGCGATCATGCTTACTGTTGAGCTGGGGGATTGCTGGGAATCGCACCAAAACATGCTTGTGTGCATGTTAGGGATGTTTGTTCAGTCTGTTCTCTTAGAAATGAATATGGTAAACATAAAACACTAAATGTCTTATGTTCTTTCACAGGTCTAAAACACACAGCCATATTCCACCAACATCAGTTGTTTTCATTTTGTTTTTGTCTGCTTTCCTTTTTGTTTTACTTTGCTTTGTCAATCAAATGCCTTCGCTGTATTGCTGGTAATTTTGTCAGTCATACTATATTTTATGTACCGCATTAAGAAAAAATCAAAGTAATGCACTGTCCTTCCAGACAACAATTACTTTTTAATTTATTTCACTGAAGGTGCAAAACAACTGTGAGAGCCAAAAGCCTGTTATATACTACACTATGGATTTCGATTACAAGCAATTGATAATGCTCAGATTTTTATCTGAGTTAACATATCTTCAAAATTCATCAACTAATTAATTGGGCAAAAGTTTCTAATGCATCCTGCCCTCATGGTGAAACAGCTGTCAAGATGATTCTTTCCAACATCTGTCCAGGGCTGGACTTTTCTAAACAATCCCAAAGACAAAATGTAAAAATATGATCATACAGCAATTCCTCATTGGTCATTCAAAACCAAGTATGTATGTTTATAGCTGACTTGCATGGGTATGACAGTTTAAAGTCTACAAAGACAGCTTACAACATTTAGATTGGCACTCTGCAACAGTTCACGTCCAGCTGATTTTTTTTAATCTATGACCAGAATTGCTGGTTCATTGGCACTCTGTCTGTTTAGTCAGCTAAATAGTAACCATATTCAATTCAATTCAATTTTATTTGTATAGCGCCAAATCACAACAACAGTCGCCTCAAGGAGCTTTTCAGTACATTCAGGGTCACCTGGTCCAGCCCTAACTATATGCTTTAGCAAAAAGGAAAGTTTTAAGCCTAATCTTAAAAGTAGAGATAGTGTCTGTCTCCCAAATCCAAACGGGAAGCTGGTTCCACAGAAGAGAGGCCTGAAAACTGAAGGCTCTCCCTCCCATTCTACTTTTAAATACTCTATAACTATATATACATTCCATTTGTACAAAAGCTGCCTTCATGATCTCATTATGTGACTTAATCTCTGCTGCTGCTGACTTCCTAAGCTGAACTGTAACTTGTACAAAAGCAAAGTTCAACATCAACAGGATGTCTTTCATTTGGCTTCACTTGGCAGTTGGGATAAGCAGACACAAAAAGGTGGTTATCAGATTGAATTTTACAGATTAAAATTGTTATTCCATTCTGCATAATAGGCCTACAGATTTAGTTCTTATTCTTTCAGCTGCAGTGATGTTGAACAGCCTGAGAGAAAGTAAAGACTAAATAATCTATAAAAACAGAATTCAAGGGTAGGATCTACGCGCAAATTTAAATTAAGGACCAAAAGTAAAAATACTTCTGTTTTAGGATCATACATTAAGTCAACATGAAAAAAACCTTGCACACATGCACAGGGAATAGAGTTCCTGCTAATAATCTGTATTTATTACTGATCCTCATCAGGGAAGACAAAAACTGTAGATCCTTTAGACCTTCTTGCTAGGATTGATCTTCCGGGAATGATGATGCCGTTGTTTTCTAAAGAACTGTTTAGTCCTTAGGTTGGGATTTTGGACCTGTTAATCCCTAATCTGTGCTGGAGCAGAGCACAAGTTACCATGGCGATGTAAAGTAAACCAGCTACATGATACTGAAAACCCAGAGTTAATCCTAACATTACCTCACCTTGTTTGTTTGTTTGTTTTGTATTGGTTTGGTTTTTTTGGGCGGGGGTTGAGTTACACCCTTCCATGATTAAATGAAACCATATTACCATTTGGGATAAGTGGTTCATTTTCTTACCTAACAGAATCACAAGGTGGAGAAACAATGAATTTTAACTCTACTTCGACTGAACAACTAAGTCCAGCGACACAGATCAAGATCATTCTCATCACATTCAAATAACAGATGCAAATATGTTAGGGTTTACTTTGGTAGTACCTTGTCAGAGGTTTTCCATTGGAAGTCTGGTAGCACTAACCTGCAGATCATGTATTGTATTATTGGTGTGGGGATTCAGGCCATAATATTCTATGATGCAACATTAAATCCTCTCTTGTCTAGCGATCTGCTTTGACTTAAAAGTAAGTCCGCAGGTCAGGAAACTCTCGCTAAAATATTCAACAAGGCAACACATTGTGAGGATTGGGGTTTTAGCAGACTCGAGGGATTGTTCTCCTCACTTTTATAGTCTGTGTTCTGCTTCCTCCTGCCTAGAAATATCAAGACAACAAGCACGGAGAGAGTGACATTAATTCTGCACGACAGCGCGGTCCAGCAGGATTGCAAATGTTTGCCTTTTAATCCAGATCTCATCGGCCTTTGGTCTGGCCGAGGCAGACATTGATGGGAATGGGAGAAGAAAACTGTTGCCAAACTTGTCTAGGCTGCTGGGAACTCAGTTCTGTAATTCATGACCCGAGCCATTTCAAACATTTGCACAACCAGCCCGGCCAGAGACACGCACACACCGGTGATTGTCATGCCAGCAGAAGCAAGTGCATCGTCTGAGCACAGCAGGATGTCCTCTTTAAAAAGCCATATCGCCACAAAAATAATGCACAGACAAGATTAAACGTGGCATTTGGTTGTCTCCCTCTCTTTCTGCACTCTATCTGTTCTATTCTGGATATTGGAGAGAATAAGTTAAACTCTCCTCTCCTCTCCCCTTGTCCTGGGATGAGCTCCAGTTTAATTGCTGGACGCTGGTGTCTGTTGTGGTGCCTGTCAAAAGAAGATAAAGAGTTTTTCCTGGGGCGTAAGGAAAAGGGAGAGCAGTGATAGAGGGCCTCTCTCCTGCAGCTCTGCTGGCTGCATTAGCCCCATGCTTTATAATTGTGTGAAGGGGGCACTTCCAGTGGCTCTCTCATTACTCACCGGTATGCCAAGTCCCTGGTATCCAGACACACCTTGTCCTCTAGCTTTCTCTTTCTGTCTGTCTCACTCATTTTAGGATGTCCCTCAGCTCCATCACCCCCTCACCCTCCCTATTGTTATTTTGGCCTACTATTGCTATATGTGCTTATCACCTTCGCTTTCCACAGACATACCCCTTTGTCAGACTGGGACCTATTGTTCAGCAGTTGTCACGACTGATGTCACCTATACTTTGGAGTTATTGCTTTAGTGTACTATTGCTTATTATTGTATTGGCATCAGAGTCAATCATGTGCTGATTGGTATGAAGTGAGAACAGTCAGCACCAAGTAAGAGGCAATTAGATGGCGTTATTGAGATGCCTTGAGGGCTAATTTGCTTCATATACTTATGGTAGAAGTACCCAGTGATTGTATTGCAGCTCCCTATACAGGATGTCCATCTTTTATCTGCATTGTTGTTGCTCGTTTGTGATTTTAAGTTCAAACTGCAGTGAGTTAAGGACACTTATTACATGGTTGCTTCAGATAGTTTACTGTTAAACGTTTCTTATTAACATCTCACATTTACTGACAGGGTGTCTTTTCAATCTCTCTCCAGAGGGTGGTACGTGCGAGGTGATTGCTGCCCACCGATGCTGTAACAAGAATCGTATCGAGGAGCGCTCTCAGACAGTCAAGTGCTCCTGTTTACCGGGGAAAGTGGCCGGAACGACACGCAACAAACCCTCCTGTGTGGATGGTGAGAACATCTAACGTGTTTTAAACTTATCTATAAATGCTCCTCTGAGAGACAGTCCTTGTCCGTCTGATACCTGTTCTAGCAGATATACTACTACCTGCGCTCTCCCAGTATAAATGACATCCAGAGATAGTACAGAGAGCATGTGTCCTACATGTGTGGCATTTCAGTCAGACAGCTCACATTTGAAACGACTGCTTTCTTACAGGGGAAGATAACAAATATGATGCAAATAGAGAGTGAAGAGTAAACAAACCCCTTAGCCAACAGGTGGATGCTGGGGTAGTGCAGGGGTTGAAAGAGCAGGATGCAATGCAGGGCAGGTGCAGCACTGACGCGTCAGAGGGAGAGACAGGAAAATTCTGGGGCTTGATTAGACTGCCAATTTGAGGGATTTGGCACGAAAAGAGTGAGGTTAATGTGCATGACATAGTGCAGCTCAGGTCGCCTGCCTCGCCTAGCGGACAGGATCTGCTTCATTTTGCAGCAACATATTTGTGGTACTCACATTATTCTCTGGTGAAGATTTTTTTTGTTCAAAAAGTAAAAATGCCACAGTCAGTATCAACCAAATTAGGAGATTAACAAATTTAGTTTGCAGAATTATATCACATTAAAAGTTACAAATTTCGTATAAAAATTCAACTTTAGATATAAATCCATTACTTTATGCTAGACCACATAAGAGGAGGTGGATGACTGACTGATTAAAGTTCTGCATTTTTGCTGAAGTAAAAGGATAAATATACAGTTTCTACATTTTTTTTTTTAATTGTGAGAACTTGCTATTATTACTTAAGAAAACTTCTGTTACTGAACTTTACTTATACATACAAAAGTCGTTTCAAATGTGAGATTTACCATCTCAAGTCTGACTCAGGCTTTAATAAGCACTTCAGATGAAGGCATACAGTATATTCAAACACAATTTCTCCACTCTCAAATGACAAAACTATGTTTAACTATTAAGAACCCAGTAGTGCAGTGCTGCTGGGCATCTGGACAATGATCCAGTTGGCCTGCAGAACTCCTAAATGGAGAGAAATTTGCAGATCGCATTGCCCAAGGCATCTCAGAAATGAATGACTAATAAACAGAAGTCAGGGAAGCTCCAGGCTAGTGCACTTGAATTACCTCAGTCGAGAAAAACAATCAGGCATCAGCAGCTCCATGGAGAGAAAAAGGGGGAAAAAGCTGACAGGAAATCACAAGTCTGCTGAGACAGAACTGTGATGCCCCTTAATTCAACGCAGCTCATTTGTGGCTCCTCAGTTTCGATCTTTTCACCTTCACCTTCATTTACGATCAAAGTCATGTGTCTGCCCTCCCGCAAAGAAGTGACACCAAAATATCTTCATTAAATTACAAAGGGGGGCCAGACAGGCATGGACAGTGGGCCTCACAAGATTAGTCAGCCACAGCTGAAACTCAGAAAGATCTTTGGATATGAAATGGAGCCACTGCTCTGCAGCATCTAGCAGACAAGGCAATCATTTTATATTAATGAAGATTCTTTCCCTTTTTTTCCTATCCAAGGCCAGCAGCGTACAATACCTGAAAACCTTAATGTCAGACTGAGACCTTTCGTTATCGGCAACTACAAATTACACCCTGGACATTAAGATAAAAAATGTTAGCTGAATGCAGTGTAAAATGTGAATTCAACCTCAGGTTTTTGGGGGAGGTTTTTTGTAGTAGTTGTTTATTTTTTTTACACCGAGATGAGGAAATCCAAAGAAGTTTTCCACCAAAGCTGGACAAAGATATAATTTTTGTATTTTTAAAAAAGTACAGACTGAGACACCGGGGTGAAGAAGAGGGGCTGGTGTAAACACTTCATGCTTCTGTGCTTCAAGCTCCCACAGTGAGAGAATCCTTGTTGTTAGTGTATTGATTAACAAGCACTTACAGAAGAGGTGGTGATAAAAAATGGAAATGACAAGTCACTGAGCTGCACTGCTACAATATTGAGCATCGCTGCCCCTTTTGAGTGGTAGTGACCTGACCTTTTAATAATTTTACTTCCTTTATCTTGCCTCGCCTCCCTACTTGGATAATTTTCACCTGCTTGAAAGTGAATCCGGCTCAGTGTTATTTATTTAACACCTACCAGGGGATAAAGGCTGAAGGGCACGCAAAATAATTATGTGATTATTCATGAGAGCTCATTTGCAGTCAAAAGTGTCAGGTTCTGACAAACAAACACCATTAAATTGAGCTTTTTATTTCTTTTTCAAGTGTGACACTGGAAGGAGGAGGTCACTTCGTTCAAGGGTGTCGATTATCTGGAAAAGTTGCGTGTTTGTCAACTTGCCCCAGCGGGCTTCCAGTGCACTATGTGAGGGATTATAGACTTGTGGAGTCAGTGGCCTGTCCCTTCAGCATTGCACCAGCCTGGCCCAGATGGAGCTTTCTCCCCAGGTCCTCATGTTATTAATGTTCCATCCAGTTGAGGAACGATGTTGCTCATCTTGCCACCCCCTGGGGGACACCTGCTGTCACTGTACCATACACAGGTTATATATCCACAAAAAAAAAAATCCAAAAAAACATAATAACATATAAAAAGAACGGCTAGTGTTCTGATATAAGTCAAAACCTTCAGAGGTCATTTAGTCTGGACACACATACAAAGCCCGGAGGAATGAACACTTCCTTATTTTTAGCCAAATTTGCAGAAACAGGCAGTCTCTCTGGCGCTCTGTATTATTGGTCATTAGCGTCAAACTCCAGCATCAAAGCCCACAGTGAAGATCAGTCCCATTGTCAAGTGTTTACTGACTTGTAGAGAGGGGCTACATGGGGTTATATCTCAGTTGCTACTGGTAACCGTTGTGGCTGTTAATAATATATGGGGAAGTGAGGACAGCTTGCGTCACGCTCACTGGGGGTCTACTGTCAGATTATCCTCATAGTGGGAATTGATTATTAGTTTTGACAAGGAGAATTATGTCCCAGTTATGTCAGGGCCAACGAAGCTCCAAGTGAAGAACATCCCTTTTAACAAGTCAAACGCTCATATCTCTCCAGCCTCACCGGACCAACCACATGCACTCAGATTAGGAGCTCATCACTGCACCGCTGCCTTTATCCCCGTGTATGAGACAAGTAAGCCCTCAGCCGAAGCATCCGAGTACACACTTACATATGCGCCCATTTAATAAACACATGCATGCTGACGCCTAATTATGCATACGTGTGTATTGTCGTGTCGCCGCTGTAGCGGTACACTCATTCAGCGGGAGACGCACCCAGATGCCCGCTCGCTGCTGATCACTGGTGGGGAATGAACCCTTCTGTTTGGCTGCAGGCGTGTAGAGTCGAGCATAACAGGTTGTCATGGTACATTAGAGATACATCCTGGGGGGGACTACCTGAGGGAAGGGACAGTAAGTGCTGAAGTTTTTCTCTTTTTTTCACATACTTTGTGAATTGAATAAAATCTTTTTTTAGTAAACACAGTAGATTAACATGGGTACTTTGATACACTCTTAAATCAATAGCATCTTCTCACAAGCACGGCTGGTGTCAATATAAGCAGGAAGGTGGTTGTTTTCCAAACAAAGTACATCCTTGTTGGCAAAGATTGTCCTACAAAAAAATAGCCAACGAGGACTGACTACTACACGTGGTTGCATGGACAGCAAAGTCCAACCTGATGACACCCAAGAACAGCAAAGTCTTCCCGTTATAAAATCTCAGCTCCCACAGTTCAGGTCTCACTGCTTCACAGACCCCCTGCTACTGTAATTGTATGTGGTTGCCAAGACACGAACCTGCTGCAGATAGAGCTCGAGGGTATGGACAGAAGGAGCATATTAGAGTGTACTGTACAACAAAAACATCTTTCTCTTGCTATAACGCACACAAGGCAAGACTAACAAACACTGAAATCCTCCTGGGTCAAAAAAAGATGTTTTTTTCCGGGAGGGGGGAGTGAAGATAATGATTGCGAAGAACATTTTCTCCTACACTGTTGTCACATCCCACTGAGCTCTCACAGCACTGATGATGTGATTAGGCTCTAACCTGTAACCTGCAAGGAAAAGCATCTGACCCTGAGCTGAGGTTTATAGGTCACTGTAGTTTTCTTCCTTCTCTAACCACTTCTCTCAGCTTTTTAAGCAACATGGCATCGCCTTCCTTGGTCTCACTATCAGAGTAACAAGTCCACAGCGAGCTGAGAGAAGGGACCCACAGCAAGATCTATGTCACATGTGTGGGAGCAGCAGTCGGATTTTTACCCACATAAAGAAATGGAAATCAAAATATACACGTTCACTGACAGAACCACAGAGTTACACTGACTGCACATTTAAGTTAAGACACATGGAAATTAAATATTTAGATACTGCATTGCTTGTAAAATAGAGTACTGATAGTGAGTGGAAGTTATTAAATACTGTAATTTAATGCCAGTTATGTCATAAATGGAGTGGTTTTAACCAGCATTACTGTAATACCGGCCCAGCACCTGCCAGTATTTCTGCGTTAGGCTTTTATGGATGTTTGTACTTGTAACTGTGAGGTTTCCAGTTTCACTTGACTGGTGAAATGGAGGCGCATCATAGAAAAATAGTTTGCAGCATTTATGAGAATTAATTTGAGTTTTAAAACACGTGCTGAGAATAAAAATATGGAGACCCTGGACTTTTGGTCTGCAGGTGCTGCTGTGCCAGGGTGTCCATTACAAATTCAGAAATTCACTAAAGCTATGATTAGAAAGCTAAACAATATTTTCTGAATAGCTAATCAAATCTTGGCTCTCTCTTTTCAGAGAGGGGCAAAGATTAATGTAGAATAATGACTATCTGAAGCTGACCTCAGGTTCAGGGGTTCAAGTCTCAATCCTTGCATAATTATACAATTGCTTCATTTGTTTCATGCTCCTGTGACCCTTCCAGTGCTTCACTGTGGCAAAATACTTGCATTTATAACTCCGTCTCATTAAGATGAAAGCAGGTCCTTCTAATTCTTTGAATGTGAGAGGGGAATAATTTGATCAACTGTTTGCTTGTGTGCATGATTATATGAATGCATGATTGATTGGACCTTTCTTTTGTTAATAGGTGAATATTCAGGACACTTGAAGAGCACTGGTTAACTTAGATAAAGGGAAAAACACACACAAACTCTAAATACCGGATGCCATCGCATTACAGATAGATCATGAAACGGAAAGCTGCCATTTTTGCTGTGATTAATTTTATAAAAGTCTACCAAGTGACTAACATTAACTATTCATTGAACCTAGAGACACGTATTCACATTTTGACACAGAAAGGGATCAATTCTCTTCCTCATTCACCAAGGTGTTCAAACATTCTGCTACGTGGCAGGGACGTGTCAGCAAGTTCAATCCATCACCGAACCCGCAAACAGTGATCTGACAGATGCACTTGTAAAAAGGTCCATCGCTTCATGTTTTTCAATCAAGTCCCATTCTCAGTTGTTTGTCTATCAAAGCTAAAGACTCCAGCTTGCTACATCGCTGACATCTTGAATCAAACACCCCTCCTGTCCGTGTGTTGATTATTCGAAGACCATCTGTTATCGCTGACACCCTAATGCAGCTATTTTATGGTAATATGTGAGGATGGTTTTAATTTATAATGGTACTTTAAATCACATTCAGCGCGTTCATCTTGTAAACAGATGGATCTGAAAATTAATGGATGGCCACCAAGGAGGATTTCGGACAGTGGCCCAGCATAAGTCTTCCCTTTCACTCCCCAACCATCACAGAGGAGGAGTAAAGTTTGCTGATGTTGGAACAAAGGTTATACCCTCTATGCTGACGACTGCACAGAGAGCAGTTAAGTAAAACGACTGTTGGAGGTCAGTGGTCACCAGAGAGTGATGCATGGATCCCAGCCCAGAGATCCCTCTTCTCCATTGGTCAAGGTCAAAGCCAGATGTCCTGGCCGGTGCACAGCCGTGTAGATGTAGTGTCTGTGTTCCCACTGGGCTTGGGACTGTCTATTTTTTCTTTGTGCTACTGGTGTAAAGACATGTCATTAAGAGCGCTTTCTGAGGTTTTCTTGAGCCATTGTTGTTCTCATACAGTGAAAAATATACTGATGGCAATAATAAATTAAAGAATGAACGTTAATAAGATGCATTTCATAGTCATTGCTCATTAAATTTTTACTTTTATTGCAAGATGAGACGCTGTCAAGATGTTAATTAAGATTATGATAAAGTGCCTTTTTAAGAGATGGTGACTCTTCCACATCAGGTGGTCTGTGCGGTGGAATAACTATACCAATATACTTTTTACCACAGCCCTGCACCACTGCTTCAGTTTGCTGATATGCTGATATGTTTTAGCACTCTCTCTGGCTGACAAATTTATTTTGAAGCTAAAGAATGGCGAAAGATACTTAAAATTATAACTTGAAGCAGTTGTTGGTGACTGTGAATACTCCTCGTCCAAGGCTCAATGAACAGAACAGAATGGTTGAGCATGCTAGGGAGTGCAAAATAAGAAAGAGTGCCAACAACAAGGCCATGGAAAAAAATACATGCCTAAGGTGCCAGAATTATCAATGTCTATGTAGTTTGTTGGCAATTATTTTTCTAATACCTCAATCCTTACATATTATATATACATATGTAGTAGCTCATCTCAAAACAAAGGTAAAATTACATGTCCACTACATGTACATCATTTTTAAATACATTTTTAATCCACAGCAGTGATACACCCAAAAATGGCAGCGTTCTCTCTATGTTCAATCACTGTACCTATTTCTTCACTGAAGGTTTCAATATACATTATTTTAGAACATGATTGGCTTTCAAACAATAATCTGTTGTAAAATAAGATGCACGGATGTGAGCACAGACAATTTCTGTCTCCTTTAAAACACACATAAACACACACATAAAAGATGATTCTGACTGTTGAAGGTTACACTGGAAGTTCAATATGCAGAATGATGTTTGTAATGTAACAACATGGAAATTATTGAGTGAAAGGGGCTTTTTTTAAAGTAAAAAAAAAACAGATATGCAATAGATTGTCCAAGTTCAGTATGTAAACCCGTGGGCTTTCATGTGTAGTTTCAATCAAGTTCAATCCAAAACAAGTAAGGGTCATTTTAAGTTAACGTTACAAGAACATCAGAGAGTTCAAATGAAAAGCACAGATTTTAGCATTAAAAAGTCTTGTACAGAAGAGCTTACAATGAAGCAACTAAACAAACAAACAAACTGAAGGTGGAAGGAAAGGTCAATAATATGCATTACTTTTAGCCACCCATTTCTTTATATTGCTAGGAAAATCGGAAATGCATGTAGCAGTTTATTGATATGCAAACATACATGGAAGTAACTAAAGGCAAAAACAGAGTTTCTACAAGTCTAAGAAGCTCAGCGGTGCGGAGGCATACATGACTGATGGTGTTTTTTCTATTCAGGAATGCTTTTACTGGAGTGGCAGTGTGTTTGGGATTGTCGTCATGCTGAAAAATGAAGTACTTGAAAGTCATATACTTCCCGGATGGTATTACATGGCTTTCAAAATCTGATCATACTTTTGTGCATTAATATTTCCATCAGTTTTGACCAGATCTCCAACATGACTGGATGAAATGCAACCCCAAACCATTACAGAACCTCCACCATGTTTTCAGTGTTGGGCAAGTTACTTTGAAAAAGTAATTAATTCTAAACCTCACATGTCTAAATTTACAGCTATGTTTTCATTTTGATATACTATATTTACACCACTGATCTAAAATTTGACAAAAAACATAAAATCCAAGTAGAAAAAGTTATATTTTTCACTGTAACAACCACAAACATGTTTAATGTATATTTTTTCACCAACACGAAAGGACTGTTTTTTGTTTTGTTTTATTTATTTATTTATTTTTGGTCATAAGCAGAGAGTGCTTGCTAGCGCTGTCCTTAGACAGTAAACTGACGAAACTATTGAGGAAAAAATGCGCGTATATATTGTTTATCATGACTCTGGTTTTACGTGGCCTATCAACACAATTTAAAAACTGGTATATATCACCTTGTTGCTTTGTCATCTTGAAGTGGTCATGTGAATGGCTTACCACGACTACTTTATTCTTCCTCAGTCAAACAGCAGCATTCATGCGATTGTTTTGCCCCTTAGCTCCAGGTGTTATGCCAAAAAGTGATTGCCGCCCGCGGGAGCGCGCGCAGCTGCTTAAAGCTGTAGCATCCAGATTACTTACGTAGCTCAGCTACTTCCATGCAACTGATGTAATGTGTAGTAAGCTGAAGACAACTTCAACCATCTGTTTGTTGACAAAACAGCATTTTCTTGTTAGTAATGATAACGGCATTGTAACGATAGAAATAGTAATTAGTCAGATTACTCGTTCCTGAAAAAATAACGCCGTTACTTATAACGCCGTTATTCCCATCACTGCATGTTTTACAGGTGGATGTAGACATTCACTGTTGTAACTCTCTCCTGACTTCCTCCATAAATATTGATGCCAAATTTTGATTAGTCACTCAGTCATACCTGTTGCCACTGATTTTCAGTCAGATTTTTTTGTAATTTGACATACATCAGCTTTTTCTACTTGTTTCCCTTCCTGAAGAATGGCTTCTTGATAGAAACCCCTCAGCTGAGACCATTTCTGCTGAAGCTTAACTGAACAGTAAGTAGACCAACTGAAGGGTCAGATGCATCTCTCAGACTTTCTAATATTGTTCTACTGTAGATTTTTAGTCCTGCTGCGTCATTGTTCGTCCTCTACAACTTTCATCAAAGATTTTTAAGAACCCACTGCACACCATGACAATATATGCCAGGTTTTCAGCTAATACCTCTTTACCTCTACTTGTTGTTTCAAAAACACTATTTTATGCCTGTCCAACTGTTTGATCTTTGGCATTTTTCCTAGGTTCAACTAAAGAATGGAAAGAAATTGTGTGTTTTTGTGACAAGTAACAGAGTGACTAAGATACAATTTAAGTGTCTGTTACACACTAAACTGATTCAGTCCTTGAGCAAGGTGCCTTATTTATTCTTGAGTGATTCATAGATTAAGGTTAAGTAACTTAACAAGCAAACAAAAAACAGGCAAAGAAAATCTTCTAAAAATGGTACAATGAGTGAAAAAGCTGCCAATGTCAAAAGAAAACCTTTGCCCTTCAGGAAACCCAGTAAAGACCACTTTAAGAATTGCAATAAAGTCTGGCTCCTTGAAACCAAAAGGCAAATAAATGATGGGTGGATAAACTGAAACTTATAGATGGATTTCAAAGTAAACCAAGTCCTCATCTCACAATGACCGGCTGGCAATTCAATCAGTTTCTTTCTGAAAATGTTCTTTAATTTGGCAAAATATAAAAAATGAGGGGTAGCTTAAGACTTTTGTACAGTACTGAAAATGAGGCCTCATATCAGTGTTACTAAATGTTCTTCAATATAATAACCATTTACAAATTAGCAAAAAAAATCATTAATAATCAACAAGTAACAAGTGCGAACAGTCAGCTAGAATTATGGCTCTTCCCTAATTATAAACACTGCATATTTTTACATTAGTTGTTAATAAAGTGGACTGGTACACACATAGTGTTTTTCTGCTCCAGCTGTGTGCTCAAACTGCTGCCTTCCACAAGCCTCATTCACCCCATAGCACTTCATTTTATTCCTTCGAGCGCTTTTGTCTAAGATTTACACACCCTCTCACACTCCAATAGATGCATCAGGGCCAATTTGGGGTTCATCTTGCCCAAGGATACTTTGACATCCTCGCTGGAGGAGCCACGGTTCGAGCCACTGACCTTCTGAGCTACAGCTGCCCCTAAACGAAAGGAAAATTGAGGGATGAATAAAAAACAGAAAAACAAACTTTTTGCATTCAATGCATTTTTTTTAGACTGCTGTATGAACAATCTACTTCATGTGGAAGCATTTCAGGGTTAGAAGAAAGTCAATTCACTGCTAAGCAGTTCTCATGTGATGCAGCTTTTTAATCTCCCACCTTGTTTTTTCTTCTTTTTATTCATCTTTCTTTTTCTGCCTTTTCCTGTTTTTTGTTTGTCTTCCTGGTTTGGTTTTAAAGGAATTGATTTTTGTTTTGCCAGGCACTCCTTTACCGTTCTTCAATTTCAAGTGAACTCAGCATTCACATTGTTGGCTATAAATCCTCCTGGGTTGTTGGGGTATTGAAAAACAACTTTTTGGTTTCCTGTTCACTCTCTGGAGTGACGGGATGGGACTAGCAGAATGGTAACACCACGGCACATCATCATCACTCAGTAGAAATGATTAAACACATCTCCTCAAGTCTAGTTCTGATTTGCAACTTAATGAAAGCTTCCTGCATACTTATGATTTGACACCTAAAACAGCTCAATGTGAACACAATTAAACATGGGAAATATTTAAGACACGGAGAAAGCCAAGATAAGGAAGCACAGTTTATGGTGGACCAACATGTAATTAGTGTATAAGGTAAACAGCCACAGGGGAAGCCAAAGGGAGAATTTACAGCCGGTTAGTGGATGCTCTCATTCCTGTATTTAGTATTCTTGGGGCTCATGGAGGGAAAAAATGAAGGAGGAGACAACATAACATGGTGAGTTTACTGAACAGCAGTGGTCCAGTCTCTCTCTGGTGTATATGTATGTGTGTGTTGGTTCACACTGAACTGTAGCACACTCTGTGCTGTGAGGGACGGCACTTTAACAGTCTTCTTCCATCAGGTAGAGACGGCATGTTGCTCTTGCTCACAATTGATTGGTGGTTAGTCTGTAACCTTGGCAACACATGCTGGAGGGTAAAAAAAAGTATATTTTCCAAATGGTTCAGAAAAAAAAACAAGGTTTGGAAAATGAAATGATACAGTTTTAACTCATTGTACTTACCCAATAATTTGACCTTCACGTCCTCTTTGCGTCAACAAGATAAAAGGAAAGATGCTCTTTAAAGAGTGAATTTAAGAAAGCACAGTGCATGCTGCAAAAATTCTGTTGGGACAAGAGATCACTTGTCATCTGAAAACCTGCTTTGAAGTTTTAACTTTTTCTGTCAGAAGGCTCTAACGGAGGAGTGTGAAAAACAAAAAGTTTCTTTTTTCAAACTTCATGGTTAATAAATGAATCACAGCTTGACTTTGAAAGACTGGTTTTGATTTGTGCTGGGATTTACAGTAACTTGAAGAGAGGTTCCCACTCAAATTGCAGTGGGAACGTAGAGTGGAATTTAAAAATTTAGAAGACAAAAATACTACAAAACTATATAAAATGCACAGGGAAGGATGTTACCCCGTATGCTCAACTGAATCTAAACTACAGCTTGGGCTGGTTCTGGTATTTTCTTTTATGTTTAAAAATCAATTTGATACATTCACACCCACTTGAATCAATCAGATCAAGCGAAGAACTTGTGATTTTGTTATTATTCAATAAAAGAAAAGTAAATTCCATAATTTAGCAGCCTTAGATAATGGCCATTTAAAATTCTTATTGGTTGTAAGGTGAAGATTAGCATTTAGTAACCTGATTAATCCATGTATCAAAGCGTAGGCAAAGGAAGGAATAGCTGAGCCTCAGTGTAAGTTCGCGAGAACTAGAGTTGTTTGTGTAACCACCAACGACAAGCTCAAAAAAAAGACATGAAGCTTCTCAGTGAAAAACCCATTTATGCAGTTTTTAATGTGTATTGCACTTGGGACAACCAGGAGGGATTTTAATGTGGAAGCGTAGAGCAAAATGAGCTATATTTGAAAATGAGTAACTGATATTTTTAGTTGTATTACATATGGCATTTTTACATATGGCAGTTTGTTGGCAAGTAGCAATGGTATAAGCACTATAATGCTCAGTGACGCAGAAGCTATGAAACACCCAGGAGGCTGGTGGTTTGCAACTATAAAAACATATGGACTGAAGTAAGTTAATTAGAAGAAGTAACAAAGTAATTTTTTAACACTCTGTGTGAATGTGTGTGTGAATGGGTGGATGACTGGATGTGTAAAGCACTTTGGGGTCCTTAGGGACTAGTAAAGCGCTATACAAATACAGGCCATTTACCATTTACCATAATTACTACATAAAAAGATTTGCTTGTTAGAAAGTGCATGTATGGTGCTCTTTAACATGCCATATATACTTTGGGGGAAAACAAAACATATATGTACCTACAGACAGAGAGAGAGAGAAAGAGGAATGGAAAAAGGGGAGGGAAAGACATCTTGTTGTGAAGATGAGAACATATTTGCTTTTGTTAAATAGCTGGAGGAAGAATTCAGTTGATGAGAGGCAATTAGTTTTGATTAAAAATGAGATTGCTCCCCTTCATGCAATGTAGCTATATCAAAACAAAATAATGATTAATTTCTGTTGGTATAAGACATTATTGTCAACAGCTAAAGTACCCATGCAGCAACAATACAATTGCTCTGAGGCCAAAGAGGAGGAAAAATATTCATTTAGAGACACTGCTGGATGTTCCTCTGGAGATGCTCGTAATATAATGTGTGGCTGCTTCTGTGTAAGTGCTCACAATTCTGCCTGTGTGGATAATTTGCACACCAAATATGTTTGTGTGGGAGTTTTCTGCATGTGCGATTCCACCCACATTTCGAATACTAATCCTTATGTTTTTAAATTGTATGTTACTATACATTTTATGCTTTCCATGCCTATTTGAAAAACACAATCTTGAAAATAACACAATTTTTTTAATTAGTCCTTTAAACAGTGATTTATCCCCACATTTTACAAACTGAATTTGTTGCTTTTCAATGCATCCTGCTTCCATTTCTTCAAGTCTTGTCATTACCATTACTAGCCTGCAGTGCCTTTTCAAGTACTTCATTTCATTCTTAGTGAAAATTCCACTATGGTTCCACTAAGTTAGGTATGAGTAACGTACTTTGAACATGACACATGAAACAAATGCAAACAGAGAACATAATATTACATTCACAGGGGAGTGAAATGGGATTTGTGATAAATCATATGTACATACAGTACATATGTTACAGATTTAATCCCAGCAATTGTGATTTTGACACTTGACTTATTATTTAAACACGCATTTTTCCCTGTTCTCCACCTCAGCTGTGGCTGTCTATACTTTAAAGTCACTGTCTGTCCCGCTCTGTTCTTTGTGTGTGGAACTTTGCACACGGATCACACAATGAAGAGGAAACACACACAGTGAAACAAAGAGCAGAGGAGTGGAGGGAACCAGCAATAACAGCTGTACTGAAGTGAAACACATGCAGGCACAAATAAATCTTTTTCCCATTTTAGTTATTTCTTTTTCCTTCTGTATTTCATGTTTCAAGTAGAAGAGAAGTCCAGTTTATGAGTGGATGCAGGGCTGGAGGGCAGGGAACTATGTGTCTAAACTAATGCTGCTTTGTTATGTGTCTGTGCTCATCTTTCACAGCGTCCATTGTAATTGGGAAATGGTGGTGTGAGATGGAACCGTGTCTGGAGGGAGAAGAGTGTAAGACTCTGCCTGACAACTCTGGATGGATGTGCTCCTCTGGGAACAAAATCAAGACCACAAGGGTGAGAAATCACACACACTTAAGTTCAGCTGCCTACATCTGCATGCACACACATACTCTCATAATATAGAGAAGCTATTCTACGCATACTTTACACGCATGTGTTTGTCATTTCTGTGCTGCGAGTAGAAATGCACACCTAACCAACCATACGACACGGCACATTTACACCGTTTCCACACAATGCATTGCATATAGCCAGACAACTTAAAATTTAATCGTTTTTCTTGAACTTGTCAACTGCCTGCTGCTGCACACATTGAAACGCAGATTTTCAAACCCATATAAATGTGCTGAAATAGCACTGTAAAGAAATTCATCCAAAAGCTGTGCCCTCTCTATAACAAGGTTGGTTTTGTTCAGTGTAAGCAACCTATCTAATGGCCCATAGTAGTAAAAAAATAAATATAAAGCAGGTGGTAAACAAACAGGTGGGATCTGCCTCAGGCCACACTTGTCAACGACATAAAGTTAATGGCTGCTCTGCTCCTCCACTGCTTTTTCAGCTTTGTGCACTCACTTCGATTGCAGTATGCAAAAATAATGCAGAGTTTAGTCCTCGAAGCCAGCAGTCCAGCACTGTGACAAGTTGATCACCTGATTTGTATTCACTTAATTGACCCCCTTTCTCCCTTCCAGTGCTTGGTGACAATGACTTTGAATAGCAGCAGAGGCTAATGTGATAGTAGAGAAACGGGGAACAGCCAGTGAAGGCTAGACGTCATGGGGCTTCCCAAGGTTGTTCTGTAGATTTATGTGCCAGCAAATAGACATAAAGCTTTCAAAGGGGCCCCTCACAGCCATCGCAGGCTTAAAATTTTCAGAAAGAAGTTGATCGAATGGGGTCTTGCCAGCTTGTCAAGGTAAGGTGCAGTACTTGGTTTACTCTTTAGAATGCATCTAGAAGTATCAATGCAGCCCACTGCATAATGTGAAGAAAGTCGATTTAAAATGATCTTATGAACAGTACTGTTCAAAAGTCTTGAGCAACCTGTCATTTCTTTGTATTTCACTTCAAAGGAGGCAGGTATTTAAAAATGTCTTGGGCAGGCTTTCTGACATTTCTTTTTCACTAATTCTCCAGTCCAGCCCTTATACCTGCGCTCTCTGTTTTGTGTTTTGGATGAGTCGCTTAACACTGACTCATAAATCAGCCAAATAGTATTATATGAACCGCATCTGTATTATATTATTATATTGCCACATTGCAGACAACTTAGCAAAGAACCAATTATAAATCATATCTTTAGACACTTTATGACTAGCAGCCTTTTGCAAAAGCATGTGACTTCTTCCTAATTCTTTAGTCAAAACTATGAAAAACACTTACGATAACACGGTTTAACAGGCATAAAATATTTTTGCACCAACAAGGTCATTCCCAAAGTGCTATTGTCAACATGGTGTGCATTGTGTTAAAACAATTTAGGACACCAGGCAAGTAGAGGACAAACAAAGAACTGACAGGCCCAAAAAGCAGGTGAACAGTATCTAATGTCCTTAAGAAATAGGAAAAGAAATCCAGCCAAGACCTGAGAGATGCCTCTGGCTATTCAGCTGATCTACTGTCCTCTAAAGCTTCATCAGAAATGTTCAGTCTCAGTGGAAGTGTGGCTGTCAATAATCTGATCTTAATGAAGAGAAACAGGGAGAAGAGGCTGGTGTACGCCAAATTGCACAAGAACTGAACTGAAAAGTCTTACGGAGTGCTGAATCCAAATTTGGTTCAGATTATCATCAGTATGTATCAGGAATGAGCACAACAGTGAGGGTCCACAGCCATCTGTAAAACACGGTGGAGGCTCTGTCATGGTTTAGTGGTGTTGGAGATTGTTGGAATTATTAAAAGTGAAATTACCATCAGATTTTGATCTATGTTGGAATAATACCTGGAAAAGCATCTGATTGATTACAGCTTCACTTTCGAGCATGACAATGATCCCAGTCACATTGCCAGAGCAGTAAAAGGATACTTGCATAGAAAAAAAATGCATTTTTTTTGTCCTAAATGTATGTTTGCAGATTTCAATAAATCATTGCACCTATTAGCTATTTTCCTAACAAAATATAAAGCAATGCAGGGTGGCTCAAGATTTTGGCACAGTAAAGTAGAGGCAGTGAATCCTATTTTATTTATTTACTCTCTTGAGATGCAGAAATCGAGTTTGTTAATTTCTGCGCACAAAAGAAGGAAAAGCTATACTGTCACATGGTTTTGGTCTAATGTCAAAATCTTAAGAGAAGAGCGTAAAAAGGTCAGGCCTGAAGGTGCTTTTCTACCGAATACACACGTGTCCTTCTTTTCTTGACCCTCTCTTTGCAGAACACCCAGCCATACTCCCCTTTTTAGCTTCCGGAAGCAAAATGCAGAGGATGCATCAACAGAAATTGAGCTGCATTCTTGCTTCTGTAAAGGTTAGTCTTTTTTTAAGCTGTTCTCTTTTTTTTTCCTTCTATGTTTTCACGTCTCTCTCACATCACTGTATGCATTTGAGTGTTGGGCAGTAGGAGTGGGACCAACTCATGTTCAATGACTTCCCATTAACCCAAATACTCAGTGCGAAATAATCAAGTGTGTGTTTACATGCTGTGCATGATTAGGCAGGCGTGACACAAATACTGATCGCACCGCCACCCACTGTAAATATTTATCACCAAGCGCAGGCAGAGCACGCATAAATAATAAGCAAGTTGCTGCAAAGTTTTTTACAGAAACTGTGGCTCATGTATCAGTAAAATGTTTAGTGCGCAGATGGCTTAACATACATATGCATACAGCATGCTATAGCAGCGCATTCACAGAGCACTGTAGAAACACACACACACACACGCACAGAGTCGGGTCCGCCTCTTAGCAGAACCTTGCTGTCTGTGATCAGTGTGTAATGGCAGGATCTGTCCTTCTTCCTTTCATTGCCTCCTTTGTTCCATGTCCTGTTTTTTGCTATCGGCCACTGTGTGGGTTTGATTACAGCGCCTTGCACCGGTCTGCCAATCCCATTAGGCACTAATCTGTGACATGCTACTTGCTCCTCCATGTGTGTGTGCTCCTAGTTGTGTATGCACGCACATGTTTGATGTGTTTGATATGTCTGTGTTTGTACGGGTACACTCATGTGTGCACAACTGAGGCTGGCGGGCAGATCTCTTCTCTTTTCGTTGTGTGGCTTCTTATCAGAGGCCACTTGATGTCCTGATCCCCCTCAGAGGGTCTTGTTGAAGCAGCTATCAGCACACAGCATAGCCCACAGGCTACATGAAAGGGCTTTTATCCTGCACTCTGCTCTCTTTTTTAATCAACATTCCTCATTCACCTGCCTCTCAGGCCAAATTGCCTCATTTGTATTTGTTCCTTTACAAGCCACCAAACTCACAACACAGCGGCGTGTTTTCTTTTTCCTAGTCATTTTGTTCCACCTAGAAGTTTTTATTTGGTTCTGAAACGCGCAAGTGAAACACAATGAGACAGGCGTGCGTACATGTACAGCCAAAGACAGGCTTCATCATCATCATCGTTCACAAAAAATTGGCATTCAAAGTAAGAAGCAAGAAGCAAAAAGCCAGTGCCTGACACCCATGTTTCTTCTTTTCTTTCTTTATGTCTTTCAGAGAGGGAGCCCTTCATTGCCTGTTCTGTATCAGCAGACAAGGCAGGCCCTATTGTTTGTGGAAGTCACAGTGAGAGCGAGGCTGGGGAGCACCTTCCAAAACACTCGCCCACCATAGATCTGCATTACCCGCTCCACTGGCTAAATAGATCAATCCATTTCTGCTCCCTCCAAACAATTACACACCTTAAAAGAGACAGGCAGAATGAGAGAGGCTGTAATCGAAGCATCTTTTCTCTTATTCATTCTTCTCCCCGTTTGATGATAGCGAGAAAAAAAATTACATTCATTTAATAACCTCATTGTTAGTGTACTAGAGTGAATATCAATATGTTGTCACTATCAAAGCGAGAATGTGATACATATCTAATACGAGCGTCATCCCGCATCCCATGAATTTGAACTTTTTCTAGTGATTTCAGACTGCAGCAAACGTTTCTTATTCATCTACAGAAGTTGTTTAAACTGTATAAAGACACAATATTTCCACTAGTGTTCAGATTAGTGAGTGCAAACCGTTACATTTAAGTGGAGCACCATCTTTCACACTTTTCAGTGTGTTCCATCTCCAGCTAGTCTGACATGATTTACTTGCTGTTCAGTGTGCCGCAAGTCCCTTATTAAAAGGAGCAGAGGGCACTTTTTCAAGCAAAATAACACACTGTGACAGGATGTAGCCCATCTGTGAGATAGCCCGAGAGCAAAAGTGACCTGCCAGCAGATGCTTCACCATCTAATTTGTCAAATCGGGAGATCGAGCTCTGAAGTTGATCAAAATGAACTCCAAACGGCCGTGCCGCATACAGTCCAGCTTCACCCAGGAATGATTCGTTCCATCTCTGAGCCTGACAACGCTTCTTTCTCCTTCAGCTTTGTATAATGTCATCACGATGACAAACAGAAAAATTATAAACTAATCATAAACAGTGCATTGTTTGAGATATCCACTTTGTTTAAAGGATGAGACTCTAAGCTGACAGATGCGGTTCAGACTCCCAAAAGTGCCCAGATTGTCATCCTTATGACATATTTATACATAGTAATGGTGAAGGAGTTCATTCCAAGTGCTGCTGATTAATTTATGTTCATTTGCTTTTCTTTATCCATTGTCAATGTCACATTAAATGGATCTTGATGTATTTTCTTGTCTGGAGTCTTCTGTTTTCAGAGGGTCCTCTTTAGTGCTATTTCAAGTGGTTTCTGAGCAAGCATGATTGATTTGTTCAGCACTAAACAAGAAAGGGGAAAGGGTAGGCTGTGTTTGCACTAAATCCTTTTGTTAAGGCAATTGTCCTTGGGTCTTTTTACTAACTGAAGTCTGAGCAAATTGCAATTTAATGCACCCAGCAAATTAGAATTCAGACACCTAAGTTGCCAGCAAAGATGGGAACAGGCAGGAAATCCTTGAGCGTTCCACTTGTGCTCGCTGCACTGTTTGCTTGAAGGGGACAAAAAAGAACAGAGGACACTTTTAGTTGCTCTTACATGCATATGTGGGTTGAAATGACGACATTTGCATACAACCCTTCCCGCTAACAAACCTCTGGTGGATTGCATTTCAGACCGAAAGTGATCCTCAGTGGTGTAACCTGTTACTGCTTTTGTTCTGGCAGAGGTAATTTTGATATGTCACCAGACAGTAGATCATACATATGCAAATGCTGGACAGATGAGCCCAGAGGGGGGGGGGGAAGTGTTTAAAATCATTGGGAAAAATTGAGAATCTATACAGAGAAAGAGACCCGGAGGAGGAAATATTAAATCCGAGTAGCTATTTAAAGCATACATAATAACAGCTGCGGTGAATCATTCAAAAGAGTTAAAAAGGTGACTACATCAATCCTGCTGTTCCTGTCAGACGATTTAACGACTGCATTAAAAAAAAAAAATCCCTAAAACACAAATAAGTCAGTGTGATTGTTACCACTCACACTCTACTTTTTTCCAGAAGTTGTATTTGCATCTTTAAGTAAAATCTATAAAATTCTCTTTACATGAAATGTTTACAATTGTGCAACTGACAGCATATAAGTTATAAAAGAAGTAAACAAAATATTAAAATGCTACTGGATAAAATAGATGCTAAAATGAACATTATTTGGAATGAACAATTCTGTGTTCAGCTGACATTTTAAATATATTTTCCTTCTACTGTTAGTTTATACAGATAATGCATTAATATCTGGTATTTGCTTTAAATAGAAGACACGTTACAGATTTTCTTGAAATACTGTCAACAAAAAACTGTCTATATCTGCCCCAGACTAAGGTATCTGCCAGAAATGTTGCAGAGAAACCAGAAAAAAATCTTTAAATATATATTTTTTAAATACTAAATGTCCTGAAGACAAAATCCACCACTCTGCTGGGAAGAAAGGCAGAATAATGGATGATTCTTGGCTCTTGAAAATTGCATAAATGAGCTGATGTTCATTTACAACTGGTGTCAAATCGGTGTTTTGCAACAAAATTGAATTACGGCTCAAAGATGAAATAAATGGCCTGCTAAAATTCTTACTTTGCCGCTGCATTCAATTATTCTGTCAAGTCGATAACAAGTCTGTCGGTGCTATGGCTGCACTGCATTATATTTTCAGATGCACATGTTTTCGTATGGTTTCAGATATTAATCATAAGACCTCCTCATAAATGGAATGAGTGAATATAGGTGCACATTACTGTTACTGAGGAAGGAGAGCTAATAAAGTCACATGGCTTGCTTACTGGCATGTACAAGTTACTGGAGCTCTGACTGTGAGTTAGAGATTACAGAGTCCAACACAGCACCCTCCATAATTAAATCCATACACCTTGTTGCCACCTGCCAAGACTGCTGGAAATGCCATGAGTGTGTTTCTTTGTTGAAGAGGATTATGGGATTTCTAATTGGCACCGCCGTGCGCGAGAAACATGATGTTTCTTTAATGTAAACTCTTAAAGCAGTAACATAAGTCAGAAATGTGATGAAACTCTTTCATGCTTTTGTTGCGACAATAAAAAGAGATTAAGGAAGTCGACAACTGTAACTGTTGCAGACATCGTGCGCACCGTTTTTATTGAGCTTCAGGATGAGCAGGATGCTGAAAAGCAGGACTTTCAATAGCAGTCTCAAGGCTGTACAACGGAGCATTGAAAAGTGTCCAGATCTGCAACTGGGGCTGAATAAGAGTCCCTGAACCAGAGTCATGGTGAGACAGCTCAGACTCCACAGCAGGGGCCCCCAATCCCATTTAGAAAAGCCAACGTTATTTTATCAGGTCGTTTGAAATTGGCTGGCTGACTATTAAGGTTCAAATGAAGGTGCTGCAGCAGGCTGTGAGGGGGCCTGCAAAACTGCTCAATGTTAAAGGCAAAAATATGCTAAAAATTATACCATGAAGCAGACATGCACAGCATGGAAACACACCAGGATTTCCTATGCAAAGAATTTTGCTGATTTATCCTGGTACACATAAAAATGCCAAATAACCCTCCATCTTCAGTGTGGTTTCCAAGCATATAAGCTGTCTGTTTTTCCGTTTTCTGTCACAGCATAAATCAGGAGGTGAGACGGGGCTGTACAAAGCCTCCACAGCTCAAAAGACTCCCCTCGTTTTTTGGGGGGGGGGTTTTAAACGTGCGAACGAAGCAATTCCTCGGGGTCTAATCCTCACACACTTGTATGCCTTTGTTCGATCTAAGCATATGTGTGTTTTCTCTCCTCTCCTCTTCTTCCTCTGTGTTGCAGATTCATCCCAGGACCTAACAGAGAGCTCCCATTGCAGGGCTCAGCGCCAGGCTCCTTCCCCTCATGTACCCTTTCTCTTCTCATCGAATGGACTAAAACTATTACATCCACGGCTACTGACTGGATTACCTGGGACCATAGAAAGGATATCCACCCAGATAAAACAGCTTTGCTCGCGTGGTGCCAAGGATTTGAAACCAGACTAATCCCGTGTTTGATCAATGAGCTCCATGTTGGTGACTCTCCTCTTCCACACAGCTGTGGCCAGTTTCTGACCTACTCTTCCCTCACTCTGTTTCCCTATTCAGAACTAAAGCAGCTTAGCAGGGGCTATTTAGAGGTTGTTAAAACATAATTTGAAGACGTTCTCCCCGCCCGTCTGAGGGTGAACTTGTTGGCAAACTTTCATAGACCTGAACCTGAATCTGTGGAACTGAGGGCACATTGGGGGAAATTTTTATTTCTGTGTGGAAAGCATTTGTATTTGACTCACTACCTGAGGCTGATCGCTTTGTTGTGGCTGCACCGAGGAAACTGTCAGCTGTTACCGCTAGAAAGGTCGATTAATGAAGACTCTCAGAGAGGCTTTAGGGTCAACCCCATGGCCTCACGCTCATCCTCCACGACGAACATTCTGACTTTTATTGGTGGGCATGCCCAGTGTAAATTCATGAGCACTTCTTTTCTTTGTATGTAAGATAATTTGTGTATATATACACATATATAAATACATTACATGTTAAGCTGACAGATCCAAGAAGCTGAAAAATATATTTACAGATTTCAAGCCCGTGTTGGAATCCTGAATAACCCTTGAACGTGAGCCAGAGGCTGTCGTCACGGTGCGGTGTGTCTAGGACTGCTTCGCATTGGGGGAAAAAGCCACAACGGAATCATAAAAATAAGTTCTGCTCACTTTTGTCATTCAGCAATGTTGTTTGGTTACTCCAGAAAGCGCTTGTTGTTTCAGTAAAGCTGAGGAAAACACTGTATAGAACTGCCTCACTAAAGAAAGCAGCAACACCCACCCGTGACCTTTCCCCTCAGACACATCAGAGAAACTCTGACCATAATAGGACAATTACGTTTCTGCAGCGGAGAGTGGTCACGGGTGAGAGTGTCTGTAATGTAGATGTTCCTCTTACACACACCAGAGAGATGATTTATTCAAAGTGACAGTGAGAAAGTATTAGTCACAAAGGAGAAACATAGTTATCCCCCAGTAGCTATAAGTACATTACAGGACAGCCTTATGAGAAATAAAAATGGTTTTCTATACTGATATGCTGCCTCCCATTTCTCCATAAGGTGACTGATATTTTGAAAAATGTTCCTCTTACGACTATTTGATATGTTGTAATATGTGGGTGGAAGATCTCGTCAGAGTTTCATTTATTTTATATGTTAACGTTGTGAACAGAGTTTTTGCTTGAGTAAACAAGCAATCAAGAACGGCACAGGACGCGTATGAAAATGACTTACGGGCACAGACACACTCACAAACACACACACACATGCGGTAAACACAAACGGATCTGTGATGCTTCATTTATACAATTCCCTTGCTGGCAGAGTGGATTTATCAAAACAGAGCATTCAATTCATTCATGCAATTAGAATAAGGATTTCCAATATCAGGCCAGGCAAAATTCCAGATGATTTTCAATATCAACCTCCTCTCTCGGCAGATATTAGATTCGTTTCTTGTCCCAGTGGATGCACTAGTGTACATTCATCATTTAGGAATTTGGCTAGTTTCGTGGAGCCCGGTGCCTCGCTGAGCAGTCACAGAAGGTATGAAAAAGACAGAGACATCAATCTCCCAGTGGTCTTGCCAGAATCATGAGGGAATATAGTAAAGGAGAGAGAGAGAGACTGCTTTCTCCTCCTGAATGGGTCATTTCCGTCTTTGTTTTCTCCTATTTATTGGGATTGGCCGTCCTTAAGTCTTATTTAGCTTGTACTAAAGAAAATGAAACAGTAGAGGAGTTTGTGCATATGCACGACCTGTCTGCGGGTGCTTTTTTGTTGCCATAAACGTTTGTCTTTTTTTACACGCACATCCCTGTGTGTGTGTATTTTAGACCCAGAGTCTGGGAGAAATACATCCTGCGACGACGTACTGTGAAGATTATCCTCAAATTCGGTGCTCGTGTAGGAAATCAAGCGATTTCTCCCTTCCTACTTATGCAGTTCTAAGTGGATTTTTTTTTGCTTAAAAGGTGCTTGGGGATCAGAAATGGAAGAGGTGCTTTTCCTTTTGCCTTTTCTCATTCTCTTTTATGCACTGCTTAGCTCTATCCAGAAATGATAGAGTCGTGCTGTGGAGGGAGGTCCTGCACCATTTTAGACAAAGCAGAAAGGAGCCCAGCATGAATAAATAAGCGGGGCCAGGTCCTCCTCCCACGCCACAGGACTGTACAATCTCAAAAGAGAGACATCCATCAAGTCCTGCCGACCTCCCACTGAGACAGGGAGACAGCCATGACCACATCACGCTGGATGGCTAATCAACGCCTGACAGCAAGGACAACCCTTTTCATGCAGCCGAGATGTGCGCGCAGGATGTCGGCCAGTGTTGTTTATAAAACTTGCACTTGTAACTTCCAAGGGTATCTCAAGTAAAACCTAAACTTTTGCCCTGCATAGAAGGTAAATGCTTGGCTGCTTTTAGGAGCTTTCATAAAGAGCCTCACTCCTCTTTGACGGCACTTCTGTCTTCGCACTTTATCACATTCATATTCTTTAATCATTTTGGATAGCAACCTATAATTTGTGGAAAGGGCACACTCCTTACCTGTGGGGGCTTTGTGGCCTATAATTACAGTCATTATGGCCATGAGTCACGGTGAATATCAGCTTTATAATGATCATTCACTAGAGCTGGACAACTAAGAGTGTTCGAAAATCATTAATGACACTAAAACTTCCCCTCAATGATAGCTATTTTCTGCAACTTTGGGCATTATTACCAGTGGCCCATTTTCTATGAAATGTAATAGCACAGTATCAGACAGAGTAGAATTAATCCTTTTAATTATTGAACTCAACAAATGGGAGCAGTGGCAGCACTGTCACAGCTAACATGTTCATCACACCTTTTTTTAAAAAGAACTTGTAGTGGTGACAAAACACAAAGTTGATACACACACACACACAAAAGCTGAAACTGAGTCAAAACGGTGAACCGCATACTTTCAAGTGAAACACACCAATCCCCTGCTGTACACCATTGTTTGTAACAAATGAGCACATACTCTGATGGGTATGCAATACATCACTGTCCTAGTCCCATGACACTTAACCGTACCCACCAACCACCAATACCCTTGTCAGCCAAATGACTAGCCTGTCTATGATTGTCAGCGGCTGCCATAATGATAATTTATTTCCGTGCTCCTTTACACTTCTTCACCTTATTTCCTCTCCCATTTCAACCCAAAACGCAGCAAACTAAAATCCATCATGCTGCACATGCTGAATGGCCGAGCGTTGAGGATGACATTTCATGTCCCACAAGGGGCGCCGATGTCGTCACAGAGCAGCCTCCCTGGGAGATTTCACAGTTCACACTTTCCCATTAAACAGAGAGCATTTTTCATAGTGCTGAATCCACACAGCGGGACAGCTGTAAACACACAGTTTCTCAATTGTTTGCCACTTCTGAATAAATGACCAAGAGCCGAACTGGAAGGAGTGAGGAGTTAACTTCTTGTTCCGAGCCGCAGAGTACATGAATACGTCACATGAGTTTAGCTTGCACATCTCACAGTATTCAAAATTTAATGATTATAAAATGCAAAATAATGTTTTCATGCAGGACACAATGCAGGATGAGGACACACAGCACATCTCACAGGTTGAAAAGGCTGTTTGTTTGTGTTGAATTTGTGGGGGGTTTTTTTATTGCATTATTTTTTTCATAAAATGTCCAGTGCACCACAGAGTACTATAATTCAGACCAGTAAACACGACACAGCTATTTTCTGGTGTTGGCTTCAATTACATCATACAGTAAAGAAATAAAGACATACATATCAGAGATCTATCTATCTGTCTGTCTATCTGCTAGATAGACAGACAGATGCTGCTTTGATTGCAGAGAAGATTGTACCTTGGCATTTTTAAGGAGAGGTCAGATACAATTTCATGTTGTTTGTCCACAATTGTATAGACAGTTCACAACTGGCCTGGCCCCCAGGCTGCCTGCCAGAGACAAAGCACTGTGCCGTCAGTCCAAACCTGCCCACACACACAATATCTGCAGTGAACTTATCTAAAGTTTGGATGATGGAAAGGCAAACTAGAGCATTTGTCTTGCCCACACACTGCCTGAAAAGTTTTGCCATGTCATCGAGTTCATGCAATTTACGTTTTTCTCGTTCTCCATTAAGTTACCTGAGTTTCCTAATCAATTGGGTTTATCCTGTAAATGTGGGTTCAATTTGAACAAATAGTACCGTTGGATGATCAAACTGAATCTTAAACTGGAAATTACTAACAGTTCTACTGTTGTAGACTAGCGTTAGGCTAGTAATACACCAAGGCCAAATGCCAAATACATGTTTAGTCCTTGCTCTGTCCTCACACAGGCTTTCACGAATAATAGAAATCCTAAAATTCGATTAAGCCATAATCTAATAAATTTAAAACATTTTCACAAATAAATTGCTACAATTCATATTCATTCTCTGATCTGTCTCTTCCACATTATATCATGCCTCAAGGCCGTCTCACAAAAAGTTCCTCTTTTCTGAATTTGAAAGTGAATCCTTGTGATTACAGCATGACGCAGAACACCAAGTATGTAAAATCCACAATAACACATAAAAATCCATGGACTGACTAGACAGAAAGTGAATTGTTGCTATTCTCTCCTGTGTCAGGTACAAGCTGAGCGGTTATATAGCACAGTCTCAGCAGAGTCTTTAGTCTGGGTTAATGGTAAAGGTGATTTTCTGATGGCTGCAGGATGGAACCACTTTCCCCAATTCCACTCTCAGCCAATGAGCTGCCTCTTTCTCTGGTATGCAAATTAGAGGCACAAGGGCAAGCAGGGATTGTGAAGGACACAGTCTTTAGGCCACAAGGAGACGGAGCCACCCCGGAGGGCCAACGATGCCTCATTCAGATTCAACACGATCATTTCCCCTCGGCAGATGAAGTACGTCGGTGCTAAACTCAGACTGAATACAGTGCCGAGAACACAAACAGGCATACCTTTAAAAAACGATTGCAACCAGTAGTCCAGTGTGGAAATCTTGTTTAATAATTGAATGTGAATGATGTGCTATCTGGGCCATAAAAGCATACCTTATAGTGGCATACATTCTTCAGAAAATCGCCTTAACCTGGCAACTGACATATACACACACAAGTACACAAAGGGGCTGAACACATGCCTTTACCTAAGCAGCCAGTATTGCAAACATCGCTGCTAGATTGGAATTTTAAGATGAGCATGATGCAGAAATCAATTTAGATGTTATTCCCACGACAGTGCCTGGGTATGACTAGCCAGGGTATTTTCTATTTTGTGTTACCTTTCCCACCTTGATTTTTTCCCCCCAAGCTATCATCCCAAATAGAATGGTGTCTGCACCTCAAGGCGGCGGCCATTGATCCACACTGGAAGTGAGACACTGCTGCTTGTGCCATCGGCACAATACTTGTTATTGGTCAGACTGCATCAGTGACTGGATATAGATGGTCAAACGTGTTGGCTGTACACAAACATGGTTGTGATACAACTGAGCTTTAACATCTCAGTGTGTGACCCAATGCTTCCAACTACATATTTACAGGTTTAAAAGGAAGTTATTGGAATTAGCCTATAAATTAGGCAATAGACTCTCATATTTGTATGTTTCATATGAAATAGCATAGCATTTTGGAAGATCTACGTCTCTATATGGCTTGCCTTTATGGTATTTTACAGCAGGGTGGTGTAGTAGTTAGCACTGTCGCTTCTTGATTTGAACCTTCTTGGGGCAATTCTGTGTGGAGTTTGCATGCTTTCCCTGTACTTGTGTGGGTTTCCTTTGGGTGATCCAGTGTTCTCCTACAGTCGGAAGAGCATTGCGTTAATTGGTGATTCTAAATTGCCTGTAGGTGTAAATGTGAGATATACAAAGTGGTTAAAGATTTATAGTGCTATGTGATTGGGGCTTGCAGCCTAAAGTACTTTGAGCAGTAAGAAAAACACCAGAAATATGCTATATAAATGCAATCCACTGACCACAACCACGACAGCTACAGAAAATCAGACAAACTTAACGTGGCCACAATGCATAACATCCAACGAGTGCCCTGTTCGCTTCTTGTCCCTCGTGGATCTATTAGCTAGAAACTGCTCGTGGCCCTCTGGCTCTGTGCCGTCTACTAAGACATCTTGTTTTTATCTCATATAGTTTCATAATCTAAGTGAGCTGCAACCACTTTCACATTCACAGTTAGTTACATGTCAGCTGATATTATACACCACACCATCCCTACAACAGCTTCTTCATATCTTTATTCTGTATTAGCTTTTCTGGGAGCTGTCGCAAAGTTAACTCTCGGTCTGTCTTCCCTGGCAGACAGTAGATAGAAGACAAATAGGCCTGTGTATACATAATACCTGTAGGTGACACAATGCTTTCATAATGCAAACTGACAAAGTCAATAGAGCTGCTGAAATATGAAGGAAGGGGTTTTTTGGGGGGGTGTTCATCGTATATCCTAATCAAGAGACATTCAGTGCACACTCGACCAGTGCTGTGAAACTGCCTTGTCTAATCTACTGTGCAGTTTTTATATTTTCTTAAAGCCAAAATAAAATAAAAATGACATCAGCCGTTATGTGTGTTTTAAATAAAGCTGGGTTTTTTGAGTGCGGCGAACCATTAGTGCATAAGGTTCAGCTAGAGAGAAGCTGTGATCTCCCGGTGCAGTCTGCTGTAGGCTGTTACAGGATTGTCCCCTGCCACTGCTCTCATTTCGTGTAACACTGGCAGTGCATTTTCCTGAAGTGCTCAGAGCAAAACTACTTAAAGTCGTTCCCCATATGAACAACTTAGTAAATGAATGCCTGGAATGTGTCATCGATTAAACAGCACAGTCCTTCTCCTATGATTCATAGGCAGAGTGCGTGCACTCAGGCACATAATCTCTTTTTTTCATTTCAGCACCTCCAGAATTGCCTTCTAAACACAAATAATGACAGTGGCAGCAAAGCTCTGCAAGCCTATCCATGAGCTCATATAAAATGCGTTGATCATTTAGCTGATTCATAATTTTCCGCTACCCGAAAGCACAGCTCTCTGCTGCATCAGACAGATATTTGTTTTACTGCATCCTAAATAGCAATATACCAGTATTTTCCAGATTACATCTGAAGGAAATTATAGCTTTTAAAAACGTGTTTTGTCACTTGTGGAGCCAATAACATGTAACATAACATGTGAGCTTAAACAGATCATAATAGTTTCTTTTATATACATTCAAATCTATCTTAACAACAACCTTCCAGCGATATTACAGCGATTTATTCACTTTAATAAAGCAATGAAATCAGTGTTACAGTGAAGACTGATTACTGGAAATATAACTCAAACTTCACAAGATGATATAACGCCCATTTTACGTGTAACCTACCTTTCCAAATTTTCCACCATCTTCCACCTCAACAACTCGCTCCTGTCCCCATCTTTATTACATTAATCACATGTGCCTACATTAAATGAAATCCATTTAAATACCCCTGGTTGCACAAATTATTTGTGTAGCCAGGTTGAAAGACTTGGGAGTCAAAGGCGGCATAATTAGACGGGACGATTCTGAAACCTAATACAAGATGTAATTAAGGAAATTAATAAGGTGTCAGCCCCCTTTCACTGGGTGCTCTGCCTGATGATTAATCACAGCCTGGGCTAATTTGATTTGTGACAAGGAAAAGGATGACTTGGTAAGTCAGTTAGGAGAACCCAACTCGACAGCATATGACATTAATAAAACATGAAAAGTGGGGGCTGAGAGAGTAACGAAAATCCACTTGTGATCCACATGAAGCAATCAGATTAAAGGAGACTTTGGATAGATAGCCCTGTGACAAAGTCGCTGACAGGGGACTGAGTGTAATTTAATCAAAGCCTCTGATGTTACATTATTCTTATTAATCCATAATTGGACATACCACCATCATAAAGCAACAAGTATAGTCATTTATGTAGGTGGAGGTAAAAATCAAACTACATTCCAGATATAATGTGATCTTTTAAGAAGGTAGGAACATTGTATGACACATCGAAGCACTGAAAGAGGAAAAGATAAGGCCGAGGCATTAGTCACTGAGCCACCAAAACAGAAGATGAGTGCCGCAGTTCTTACTCGCAGGCACAGAGGAACATAAGAAATCATAAGATTTCAACACGCTTAGAGATTAAGGGTTGGGTTATGGTCTCTTCTTGTGACGCGATGTCCAACGACATTATGCAATGACGCTCAATGATGTGTGTTTATAATTGTTTCAACTGAAAAGCCAGTGATTACAGAGTAGAGGGAGGGAGCGGAGAGATGCAGTGTAAACCAAAAGCCGAGATAATGCCTGGTTTTCATACATGAAAAGTGCCACGAATATCATACAGCTGCCAGATCACCAATTTTGAATGTTGTAAACAATGGGGAGCGCAGACGTCCCTGTGTGAAGTCAAAATGGCAATCCAAAACAAAGCACAGTTCTGGCAGACCATAATGTCTATGTTGCTATGCTGTCATCATATGATCCGGTTCACCTCCTGCTCTCTCCCAGTGATGCTTGATGAAAAGCTTAGTGGAGGGAAGCAAACAGAAGGTAATTAATTTCTCAAGTGGATTCTAATTGATTTGTGCTATATTTGGAGGGACAGGTAGGGGGAGCGAGTGTGTTTGTAATTGTGTTTACACCTGCAGAGAGTACACGTAATATCGAGAACATCTGTATACAATGCAACCCAACCGCTTTGCATTTAACTTGATCATTGTGAGAAAAACTGCGATGTTCTGCATGAACCTCAGGTTGAACCCCTCTGCCTCACAGAGGCTGACTGAGAAATACTCGATCAATTTTGCAATATCTACACTTTATGATAATATTTGAGGTCGTAGTTCATTTGAGTCTGTGTTCTGAATTCCAGTGTAGCTGTCCTAGATATTGTGTCTGTCATTTGTATGTGCCCACACTATGCAGGGTTACTTGAATTTACATACAATGCATTATTGTGTGTCTATGCCGCGTGCATTCAACCGCATACAAGCACAAACAAATACAGGGACTGAATGCAGCTGCGAGAAAAATTATTGTTCACTTGCAAATGCACCACAATACACTGCTATACTAATTTCCAAAAATTCCAGAGTACTGCAATTGTGGTTAAACCATTAATTCCCCTTCATTTGTCCTACATCCTACATGGGCAGACTGGGAAGGGCCATGGCTTGACCAAGGAGAGTGAAACCAGCCCTCCAAAAGGCTGCAATGAAGCCTCAGAATGGCAAAAGTCCAAGTCAGTTGATTCCAACTTGGGAAGTCATATAAGTTTCATAACTGAATGTAGATGCTACTAATGATATTTCCTAACAGAAGAGTATTGTGCACATGTCGCAAGTGTTTAAGCAGTTTCCTTCTTTTATATCTCAAGGTTGTGCTGAGACACACCTACCAGTGCTGCATATTCTTTACATACTGATAGAGAGACATTTCTCAGGATTTAACACAAAGTCTTCTGTGTGATGTAGACAGAAAGTGTATTGACTATTTCTTGGATCAGAAACTTTTCACAAAGAAATTCTCAGAAAGTAGAATGACAATGACAGTCTTCCAGACGGAATTCAACACAATATTACATTTTTTACTTGCCCACTAATTTTTATTTCATGCCTTATCACTGAAAAACAGACACAAGCAAAGTTGCGGATATGCTTTTTTTTCCATTCGTTTCGATTCAACATAGATAATACATTTTTTGTGCAATTTTAATAAATTCTGTGGGTTTATGATAGCTGAATCTGCATGCTAAATAAATCAAAGACTTAATCATTTAGTTATTGATTAACCTGAATACACTTATCCTTCTTTTAAGCAATAGGAGAATAATTTACCTACCTGTTTTTTGTTTTGGTTTTTTTTTTACATTTTTTCCCCATCAGTTCTGGGACCATTTATTCTCTGGATTGAGAACAATGTCACGATACCACTAAACAACATTACAAAATAAAACACAATACAACTACACAAACAGCTGGGTTTCACACATTTATGCTTTCCTTATCCACTTACTTGCAAAGATGTGCCGACAAGTGTCTTTGCAGTTAGGCCGATAAGAAAACCTCCTTTTGTAAGCATGAATACAGTGGACTCACAATATTTGGGATTCACCCACAAGGTTTTATGTCTTTAGCATTTAAAGTATGACTTGAAAACCACAAATGCCTTTCTCCAACGTATTCATAAAATATACATTTGGTGGACATTCTACGAGTAATTTGACAATGATCCCTGAGCAGAGATTAAAAAGGTGTTTTTTTTTAGTTTAGGCATTAGATGCAAGAACTTATTAAAACCCATCTAAGATGACAGGGGATGTTTTTTTACACCCATTTGAGATCATATCTTGGTGCATACTCAATCATCCAGGTAAGTAAATCCCCAAAAGTTGATTCTGTTCATCTGGACGTAGCGCTTTCAGTGGGAGAAATGTTTCGTCACTCATCCAAGTGACTTCTTCAGTCTCAGCTCACTGCAGGTTTCCTCAACCTTATACATTTCCATAATGACTGAATCTAGCACCGCTGATGAACAATGGGCTGTGAGGTCAGTTTCTTGATCATTAATATGCAAATTGTCACGACCATTCGTCAACAACCACTGATTAAAGACCATTGATCACTGGCAATTGATCAATGAGAGTTGGGGAATGGCTGCAATGACAGCATTGTAAGATGGTGAAAGATGTACTCTCATGGGCTTGTATGATGTTACATCTCTCTTCACTTGTGTTCCAGTCACTGAAGGAGTGGAGGTAGTGCGTAAGAGATGACAGGATGATCCCCACCTCAGCAACAGGACCACTCTCAGCACTGACCAAGTGTGTTTGCTCTTGGATCTGTGTCTTCATTCCACCTATTTCACATACCATGGTTAGCACTACAGGCAGAAACATGGGTGCACCATGGGTTCCCCAGTTGACCCAGTGTGTACAACTTGCACATGGAAGAAGCAGAGAAGAGTCCTCTGTTATCCTACCCTGGAACACCAGCAAGTCTTTGTTTAGGGTATGTGGATGACACCTGGGTTTAAATAAAAAGTGATTGATGATTTGATTTTGACAAGCTAGAAATAATCCAAAATATTAGTGAGAGGATATAAAAAACAAACAGATGGGTTACACAGTCCCCCATTTACAGAGGCTGAATCAGACAAACTAACATACTCAATATGATTATGATGGTGATTATTGTTATTATTATTGCTGTTGTTGGTGATAATAACATGCCTCATTTAGCCATTGAAGAATGTCTCATTTCTTTGAGAAACTCAGGTTATGCATTTGCACTGAGAACCTGATCAGTTTTGCAGAATGTGGCAGAATCTGAGCAGAGAGTATAGACCTGTACACTTCAGAATACATCCTGCTACTTTTAGCAGCAGTCACATCATCAATAAATACCAGTGGCCTGGTTCCACCAGCAGCCCTTCATTCCCATTCAATAATGATACCTACATATGTGACAGATAATGTGCTATGTTTTGGTTCTTTCTCCCTTTCTCCATACTTTTCTCTTCCGATCATTCTGATCCAAATTAATTTTGCTTTCATCTGTCAAAAAATGCTTTAGACCTGTGCAGGCTCGTTTAGATGTTTTCTGACAAAGTCTAGTCTGACCTTCCTGTTCCTGAGTGTAACCGATGGTTTACACCTTATTGCACTTCCATTCATGACCATGTCTCTTGTTTGTAGACAGCAGTGACTGAAGGTGCTAGATGTATCTGTAGAGTGTTCTTGATTTGCTTCTTGTGAACATGTGTGTCTTAACCAGAGAAATAATTCTGTCATCATCCACTTTGGGTTTCGTCTGTGTCCGTTTGGTGTTTCTGGGCTGGTTAATAGAAAATGTTTGTAAAACCCTTTGAGTGAAAGCTGAAATCTGCATTTCAATCACATCTGGATTGGCTGATTTAAAACCTACTGTGGTAGTGTACAGAAAAAAAATGGTTTCTTTGTCCAGCAAGTGATGGTAACTTTAAGTAAATTTATTGAGTAGATAAATATTGTCTGTTTCCATATTTTCCCCGAGAAATGGATGACGCTGGAGAACTTCCAGACTGTCAGAAATACAGCATGCAGAATGTGAGTAGCTGTAAATAACAGGCTGAGTTGTGTCATGCCCTGCCAGATGTAATAGAGGTGTGAATGCCCCACTGACAGCCAGTAGCCACCTAACCAGGGTTTCTCATGAGGGTATTATTTACTTATGGTTTGAGAGAGATATTCAGCATCAGTCAAGCATAGTCATGGTGCTAACATTTACCCTGAGCAAACGGCGAGATATGTCTTATGAATGAAAGTCAATATACCTGTCTGCTAGACAGACAGACTGGCAGACACATAGTCTGATCAAGTCAGGACTCACTCCATTGCTTCCAACAGCTTCCTGCAATGATGCACAAGATTTGCTGGCAGACACTAAAAGGTCAACTTAAAAAGCAACTCATTTTAGTGAAGAGAAGAGCTCTGACGCTTCAAATAAGGATGTGTGTTTTGAATTATGATGTCTCATGATTTAAGGGACCATAATTTGAAAAGAAAGCACTAGTCTAAAGCCCTTTGATAGGAAGCATCTTTCTTGCTGCTGTATTTCTACATTCACCAACTGTGTGCAGTCAGTGTGCACCAGGCTGAAAGTGTCTGAATGTGTCTGCCTATTTTTCCTCTGCTGTTTGACAGTCACCTTTGAATCTGATTTGTTGAACCATCATTTTAAATCTAGAAGATAGCCAAAATTAAACTATTACTCTTTTCTTAATATATTTTAAATGTAAACCTCAATAGCATCCAAAAACATATACTTTATACATGTCAGACTTTGCTTTCCTATAGCTTACCAAATTAGCAATAAACCAGATTTTAGATATGAATTGCACTGACACGTGAATATAGGCGGAGTATTCTCTAGTGGTCAGCACAGTGTGCACGAGTTAATAGAAAACCTGCAAAACAATTTCCAACCAGGAAATAAATATATGCCTAACATTTAATTGCTAGGCATGTATTTAGTTGTTGTTAGGAAATTTAATTTAGTTCATAAAATATTAAAATTATTACTGTGGGACTTACCAACAAGCCAAACAATTCTCAGATAGAACAAGAAATTCCCACAACTGCTGCATGACAAAAACTAAAGAAAGAAAAAGCAACATCAGGCTTTCTAAATTATGGCAACTGGTCTCCTGCAACTGGTCTGCTATTAGTAAATTGGTGTTAAAAGAAGTTCTGTCTCTGTGAACTTTTCTGAAATGCTCAGCTTTGATCAAATTCAAAACAGGGTTTAAATGATCATTGCTCATGACAACTTTTTTAGAAACATTTCCAACACCATTCAGCGTTGGACCAGTTCATTTTCAAAGAGTACAGGATCATATACTCTGTTCCAGTACAAGGTGTTCTGGGTGCCCACTCCTGAGGTATAAAGACACATTGAACAAAAATCTCAAATTCTGCAAGACAGACACCAACAACTGGCACACACTGGCTTAGATAGACCCAGTTGATGATTGCTGTGCTGAAAAAGGGCCCAGGTATTTGAAGAGAGGATTGCATGCAAGTTAAAGTTGGGCCTAGCATTACACATGACATGACACTGACAAAACACACAGTTGCCACAGACACCACATAAACGGTCATCACAAAGCGAGAGCAGGATTCAGAATGCAGTTCAAAATGCATTTATGCGAAATTCATAGAAAATCTTTGGAGGGCAGTAAGTAAATATTCAGTAATAGACACAAACTGTAATCTTTCATGTTGTGATTGTTAGATGCAAAATTTGTTAAATTCCTATTGTGTCATCTGCATCTGTCTAGTCTTTATTTGAAGCCTTTTCCTCTTGAATGTTAAAAATTACACCAGGTTTGGCGATCACAAGAAAACATAACACTTTTTTTTTTCAAACAAAGCCTCAGACTCTCAAGGACTCTGCATTTCCCAAAGCTTACATCATATATAGACACATATCACCCAACCCACTGGAGTTTTACCGAAGGACAATTGTTCACATGTTGACATCTGTCAAGGCAGCTGAGAACAGGGCAGGCAGTCAGGTCTCGTGGGCTTTTCCAGCATTTATACTGCTGTAGACAACACCATTTCACACAAGCAAAGGTGTCCGAGAGCAATAATAAGGAGATGGTTTATGACTTTCCCTGTGGATATCGATGACGTTAACTTTTTCTAATAAGCATTTATAGTTCCTTTGATCATGACCCAGGGTTTCCTGTGCATTACCTGCCAAGCATGCAAAAATTAATTAAAATGTAGCCTTTTCTCATGGGTTTAAATTACCAGCTACAGCGTGGGATGGTAGGATAATTTTCATGAAGCTGGAAAAATTGCAGCTAACTAACAGCAACAGTATTACATATATGTAGAGAGACACATCTACATACAGTGGGGCAAAAAAGTATTTAGTCAACCACCAATTGTGCAAGTTCCCCCACTTAAAATGATGACAGAGGTCAGTAATTTGCACCAGAGGTACACTTCAACTGTGAGAGACAGAATGTGAAAAAAATCCATGAATCCACATGGTAGGATTTGTAAAGAATTTATTCGTAAATTAGGGTGGAAAATAAGTATTTGGTCACCTCAAACATGGAAAATCTCTGGCTCTCACAGACCTGTAACGTCTTCTGTAAGACGCTTTTCTGTCCCCCACTCGTTACCTGTATGAATGGCACCTGTTTGAACTCATCATCTGTATAAAAGACACCTGTCCACAGCCTCAAACAGTCAGACTCCAAACTCCGCCATGGCCAAGACCAAAGAGCTTTCGAAGGACACCAGGAAAAGTATTGTAGACCTGCACCAGACTGGGAAGAGTGAATCTACAATAGGCAAGCAGCTTGGTGTGAAAAATCAACTGTGGGAGCAATCATCAGAAAATGGAAGACATACAAGACCACTGATAATCTCCCTCGATCTGGGGCTCCACGCAAGATCTCATCCCGTGGGGTCAAAATGATCATGAGAACGGTGAGCAAAGATCCCAGAACCACACGGGGGGACCTGGTGAATGACCTGCAGAGAGCTGGGACCAAAGTAACAAAGGTCACCATCAGTAACACACTACAACGGCAGGGAATCAAAAAAAAAAATAAATAAAAAATATAAAATAAAAAAAATTAAAAAAAAAGAAAAAAAAAAAAAATTAAAAAAAAAAAACAAAAAAAAAAAAAATTAAAAACATAAAAAAAAAAAAAAAAAAAAAAAAAAAAATAAACAAAAAAATAAAAAAAAAAAAAAAAAAAAAAAAAAAATAAAAAAATAAAAAAAAAAAAATAAAACATTCGGAGCAGATGAAAAAAAAAAAAAAAAAAAAAAAAAAACAAAAAAAAAAAAACAAAAAAAAAAAAAATAAAAAAAAAAAAAAAAAAAATAAAACAAATAAAAAAAAAACAAAAAAAAAACATAAAAAAAAAAAAAAAAAAAAAAAAAAAAAAAAAAAAAAAAAAAAAACAAAAAAAAACAAATAAAAAAAAAAAAAAAAAAAAAAAAATCGCATGCAGTGTTCCGCTGCTGAAGCCAGTGCATGTCCAGGCCCGTCTGAAGTTTGCCAGAGAGCACATGGATGATACAGCAGAGGATTGGGAGAATGTCATGTGGTCAGATGAAACCAAAGTAGAACTTTTTGGTATAAACTCAACTCGTCGTGTTTGGAGGAAGAAGAATACTGAGTTGCATCCCAAGAACACCATACCTACTGTGAAGCATGGGGGTGGAAACATCATGCTATGGGGCTGTTTTTCTGCCAAGGGGACAGGACGACTGATCCGTGTTAAGGACAGAATGAATGGGGCCATGTATCGTGAGATTTTGAGCCAAAACCTCCTTCCATCAGTGAGAACTTTGAAGATGAAACGAGGCTGGGTCTTCCAACATGACAATGATCCAAAACACACCGCCCGGGCAACAAAGGAGTGGCTCCGTAAGAAGCATTTGAAAGTCCTGGAGTGGCCTAGCCAGTCTCCAGACCTCAACCCCATAGAAAATCTGTGGCGGGAGTTGAAAGTCCGTGTTGCTCGGCGACAGCCCCAAAACATCACTGCTCTCGAGAAGATCTGCATGGAGGAATGGGCCAAAATACCAGCTACTGTGTGTGCAAACCTGGTAAAGACCTATAGTAAACGTTTGACCTCTGTTATTGCCAACAAAGGTTATGTTACAAAGTATTGAGTTGTATTTTTGTTATTGACCAAATACTTATTTTCCACCCTGATTTACAAATAAATTCTTTACAAATCCTACCATGTGGATTCATGGATTTTTTTTTCACATTCTGTCTCTCACAGTTGAAGTGTACCTCTGGTGCAAATTACTGACCTCTGTCATCATTTTAGGTGGGGGAACTTGCACAATCGGTGGCTGACTAAATACTTTCTTGCCCCACTGTATATGTAATACTGCAGCTATTTACATACAAAATCAATACCAGATCGATGATCATTGAACATGTAAGCTAAGTTATAAATACTGTAATATGTTAAAACAGTTAAATATGTTAAAACCTTCCCCTTAGTAGTTATTTTCTTCTCAGTTTATTTGCATGCAGATTTAAAGGGAATACTTTCAAGACACAGTCAGGGAGTTTTATGTTTGCACCCTTTTCATCACCTAGGCACAAACATTAAAATCTAAGCAATCAATGATCTGTTTACTAAGGACTCGATATAAACCTCCTCTGCAGGAGCCCATTGACATTTGCTTGTTCTCTCCCACAAAACCTGAAAAAAGTCTGAGCTGTATAAACTGTGATCCATATTTCTCAGGTGAAAAAGCAACAACTAGGATAGCTTACCTGGAGTCAAGGACGACCTTGTCCACCCACGGCCTTGATTGGCGTGCCTGGCGTCTGCCTTCAGCACTGATGTCCCTCCAACATGTTCTACTAATGAACACTTCCCTCAGCCTGGCAGGGACCTCAGCGATAGAACGGATGTGTAGGATCACTGACGAACATAGAGTTCTTATTTCAGTCTTTTCCGTCCTCGCTGCCCCAAAGAAATCCGTGAAATGTGAACATAATTGGACAGTCTTGCTTCCTTCAACAAACCTTAAACATCTTGCTTGTCTTAGCCCTTAGGATCATTGGGTATGTTTTGCTAAGGCTAGCTTTGTTTATTGAAGTGTTTGCTGCAGTGTTTACTGGTAGCCTTGGGTAAATCTTATGAATTCCATCGGTTTTGCAAAAAAGATGTTTTAACTCGGCGCTTAATTAAACACATACAGCACACAGAGAGCTGAATCAAAGGTAAGAGAAGACACTCATGTATTCATTAATATTTCAATCCATGTTAGCGCAGATCAATGCTGAGTGCTTATGTCACTCATCACTTACATGAAATGCTAATAGATTCATTGGTATTTCTTACTGACAGCCATGCATTTCAGACTCTTTTAGACTCTTCAGAATATATTCTGATGTTAGACATCTGCATTGGCAAACTCTATTGTTCTGCTCTTACTTCTGTAGCTCCGTCATCCCTCGTTACAGAATGGCTGATTGTATCAACTAAGTAATAAGCTATTAGCTGATGAGTGTGTTCGCGGCGCTCCTTTTGTTACAGTAAGTGTATTAATTATTGCAAATGTAATTATCAGAACATTATTCCCCTGTAATTAGGCTGTCAGTAATGAAATGTAAGAACTTTGCCCCAATCCGAACCTAATTGATTCCCGTGTCTCTCTATAACCCCCTTAACTGAAAATTTTGCAATTGCCACGGCAACAAACAGTCGCTGTATCCCATCTGTTCAGCGACAACAGCCATTTGGTTATGAGCTCAGCTCTCACATTCAGTGACCCAGAAATCTTGCCAGGCAACAACAGTGTGATAGAGAGCTTTGTTTGAGCTGGCCTCGCAGCTTACCATCCTCACCTAGGAAGTTAATGCAGGATGCTCTTACTGACTCAAAGCACGCATAAACAGCAATGTCAGGAATATCGCTCAATTTTAGATTATGAAGGGTTCCTTTAAGTAATCACCATTGGTTTGCACTAATCTGCTGTGTAATTTCTCTAAAAGATTCTCACTTGGATTCTATGACTTTATAAATGGAGGTGAGCAGTGATGCAGACTTTTACAGTCTGCTACATACTCTCGTTCTTTAACTGGCTGTTTGCATGTTTCTATGAGTAGAGCCTCTCTGGATGAGCATAGTTCTTGTTAATGAGTCTGGCTGTGGCCAGTTAGGGAAATGAAGCAGATGCTTAATTTTCTCTTTCTCCTCTCCTCTGTGAATTGGCTGACTTTGGGATATTACACCCAAATTAGCACTGTGAAGTGACAGTTTTTTTTCCTCTCTCTTTAGCACAGTGTCAAGTGTGAATCAGAGCCGCTACAAAATCTCCTCTTACCCAGAAGCACCCGTTTACACAAACACATACACATGACTTTGTGTCTGAGGTGTGATTTATTTATGCACAAAATGCTACCTGTGTGTATAGAGTGAGTGTGAAGCAATAGTGTTCCTAAAGGGCCATGGCTCAGATATCCTTGTCATGTAACACCTAAAGACAGTCAAAGGTCAGGTAGTGAAGGAACAGAAGGGCCACAGATGGAGCTGCACCGTCTGGCCCTGCTCCGCCCCAGCGCTGTCATATCACCCTACACCTAGCCCCAACCATCCAACGATCTCACTCCCCGGGGGCTAGACGAGTGTATTCAGCACACACAAGGACACGCAGGACCATACACAGAAACACACACACTGAGCGGATTAGTAAGTGGGGACATTTATTTGACTCTGATTCCAAGGAGTTTAAGTGCAGGTCTTCTAAGTGTGTCCATAGTGACCCGCTAGGCAGGATAGAGAGCAAGGAGAGAGAGCAGGTGGTTAGGAGTCTCGATAGCACGGCATCTCTCTCTCTTTCATAATGTCAAGCCTCTGGCTTTATGCCAGTGTTAAATGCATGGTCCATTTCTACACCTGTCTTAGGGACATTTCACTGTGACCAACAGAAGGATTATTTTTCTGTTGACCAACAACTTCTGGAGCTGTGCCATCAACTGGTGAAGAGTCGTCAGAATAAATATGTCAGGCATCACAAACAGCAAGTGATGTGTAAGATTAGTCAGTATGTTTCCTGTAGTTTGAATGTTTGAATATTTCCAGACTAATTTGTTAGCTGTCAAAATGGGGGCTACTCCAAGCAGCTCTGAGAACATGCCTCTCATGTGCACAAGGTCCAGGGTGTAAAAGTACGATACATTAGTGATGGCTGACTAACTGAAATGGGGCATGTCCCACACTGTCTTTTTCATGTGTAGTCTGGACTTACATACGTCAAGTGCATTTATCATTAGCAGAGGGCTTAAGCTGTAAACATCATTACCAAGTCTAATTACATCTGGGTCCAAGGTCTCACTGCAGACAGACACAGGCACAAGGGCGCACTAACAAACACATACACAGAGTTATCCAGTGCAAGAAATAGGGAAGGAAAAGATAGTGAGAAGGGTAGCGTGAGCGCTGACTACACAAGAATAATGGCTATTTTTTAAAAATGTTTTAAACGATCTCAAAAGTAACAGTGGGACTGCAAAAGAATATCTTTCACTTGGGGTACTTAATCGTATAGTAAGAAAGTAGAGTTGTAGCAAGTAAGACATTGGAGTGTAGGAATATGAAGACGGTCAGTGTAACTGCTGAACACCTCAGCATGATGCGCCCAGTGGCAGCGCTGAATCTCTTGGCAGTAGCTGTGATCTACAGTACAAGCAGGTAACTCCAACATGACTGCCGACGGGGCTGACGGGACTGCACTGTATTATACCTCGGACTTCATCAGAGTGGAAGGTCTCAATAATGATCTGATGCACTGCAATCAGCTGCACCCTGCCCTGATTAGCGCTGACAGCTTGATGACAAGGGTGCAGTGACAGAAAAAGATGTGTTGAGAGATGTGTGAAAGGAAGACAGGGGAAAAGTGTGCAGATATACGCTGAGAGTGACGAGAAAGCGAGAAGAAGAGCAAAAAAATCTATGTAACAAGTTAGATGGATTGGTCCTATAACAAAGTCTAACAAGGGAAAATCTTACTTGGAAAAAAAAAAGTGTGGGGAAGGGTGATTGGGAGAGAAGTTTAAATAGCCTGGAAACATCCATTAAAGCAGAAAACATAATCAATGTGCCCTTTTAAAAAGCCAGCTAGCAAAGATGGAGACATTCCTCAGTGCTTGATAATGCCACCAAAATTATTTCCCCCTTCCATCTCCTTCTTTTTTTTAGCCCCACTCCTCCTTTTCCCATCTTATACGCCCTTGCAATGACAATATGTCATGCAATGGATATAATTGCAATAATGCAATTTGGTTTGGAGGCGGATTGAGAGAATAATTGGACTCAACCCCAACGAAGTGACAGGCTAATGATTTAGCATGGCCACTGGCTATTGTGAGAAGCGAGCGCTTTCAGTGCTACTGAGCTAATTTCCTCTGATGATGGTCTTAGCGCGTTGTCTTTGTTTCGGCACTGAGGAGTGCATGGCCATGAGGCGGACAGTTAGATGATGTAACCCACCCACCCAATGCCAAACAAACACATGTCTCTTGTCTCGGAGAAGCCACCCACTGTTCTCAGTTACTTCATGCATAAAAGGGGGCCTTACTTGAACTAAAGATAAAGCAAATAAAAATAAAATAAAAAGCAAAGGTCCTTATTTTCATACCTTCCCCATGATATATGAACTTCACAGGAAAGCTAAGACCATTGCCAAGAGGAGGGGAAGCATTAGCATAGCCATAATAGCTAATTGCATAGAGTTTCATGAAGACTTTAAGACCGAGGACTTCAAATTACCGCAGCAATCGCAGCCATTCGAGTATGAAGACAAATGTGAATATGTTAGGACTTTGATGTATGAATTATTCCAACGTTGTAGCGCACAACATTGGAGTGCAATATTCTGATGGATTCTGATAAAAGCAGGCAATATACAGTCAAAGCAGCTGATGGTACAGCTGTGCAACTTCGTTCAAAGACAAATTTGCATTTGAAGAGTGAGTGCCCATCACTTACACAACAATAACAAGGCAGCAGCACATTTACAAGTGACCGGTGTTGTGAAATGCCACATCTTGATACCTATTCTGTTTGATGAGACAAGAATAAGACTTCAAGACATTTTCTCTTGCTGCTGCAAAGTAGAGCTCGAGCGAAACAACCACAGATAAGCTTGTTTCTCAGTCTGCGGACATGCTGTGAATGTGAAGTGTGCAAAGTCAAAAGAGGCTGTGTGTGGCTTGTGTGTGTTTCTCGTCTGCGTTCGTTGCTGCACATTTGCATTGTGCATGCCTGTGTGTTTGTGCTTGCTGGCAGACTAAGAGCAGGGCTTGAAACCAAGCTGGTGAATTTATTTATATCAGCTCTTTTTATGAGCCCCGCAGCTGGTGAGATGTAGGGGTTACCACAGTATGTGGTGCGTGTATTTTTGATTTTGTGTGTGTAAAATCTGATTATTGGGGTTTTCATCTAGGTTAACTCTCCCACATTTATATTAGTAGTGTTTGGGTTTTCTTTTTTCATATTTTGTGCATTCCCTCTACTTCTTCACTGGCGCTGTTGGGCCTGGTTGTCCCATTTGTTTCCCTCTCACTTTTGTAAATCGTCCCGCATCCCTCTCATTCTATCATTTCTTTCTATTCTTTCACTCTCACTCTTGCTCATTGCCGCCATCTGCTCTTTTGTTTGTTTCTGGCTATGCTGTTGTCAGGCACTGGCATGAGGGCCTACCCACTATTTCATACAGAAAAGCTTTACAAAAAGACAGAGGCGGACACGAAAAACTATACCTGGCAAGCGCAGAGGTGGGGTCTAAGGGAAAGAGAGAAGCATTTATACAGGTTGGCACCAGGAAAGCCTTTCACTTTCTCCCATTCTCACTCCCTCTCAGCCAGAATCAATGCTCCAAAATCCCCCAAAGCCAGATCCTCTTACATGCTATCAATTATTCAACCTGCCTCTTTTGTACAACCACTCCTGTTTACAAGGACTGCCTGGCCAATTGTAAATGTTTGCGTGCCCGCTGAGCCCCCATCACCTCCCAGCCACACACGTTGATTACACAGTGATTTAGCTCTATTCTGCCATCCCCCACCACTTCCACACCACTCACATCTGCTCCGACAGGGCATCTGTCAGGCTGGCACAGAGGCAGCCGGAGCGGCAGAAAGCCCTGAGCTATGAGGGTGAACAGGGTAGAGCGCGATGAGAGACGCCAATCACGGCTTGTGGAGCTTGTCATCTGGGCTGAGGTCTGGCTGAGGGCACAGCATCTGGCTGCCAGTCCCAGCAGATGCGCAGCTACGCTCAGAAGACTCTGAAAATATATGTCTAAAAATCATTCTGCAGAGCACCAGGATAGCTGGTGGACAGAAAGCACCAGCATTGTTTCTCAGTGCAATTTATTATACGAAAAGAAAAAAGGAAAAAAGTGCCACCTCCTCTAGCAAGCCTGCAGCTCCTATATGTCAATGAATTTTCTCACAGTTTTTTTTCTGTACACACATAACATGATAAAGTGGCGTCTACTTCTATACCGCAGCGTAAAATTTGAGCACCTATTGTTTTCAGTTATTTCTCACTTGCACACTTAACTTAGAGCTAACTTTATAATACAGGTATGCAAATTCCAAAGCAGGCTGCAATTATATTGTTTTTGTTACTGTTTTTTTTTTTTTTTTTTAAATCTACTACTCGTGTCTGGGCAAATCAAAAGATTTTTATTTAACATTTCATTATTATTGCGATGGCATCTGCCACACATGGGAAAAAAATCAGTCCATACCTTATATCTCATTAGTTTGGCTTGCACTTATTTCAATAATGTTATTCATTAATGTCTTTACTTAAACCTAACAGTGATATCATAAAAATGTGTTCTGTTATACAAATTTTCCATCTTTCCTGGTTTGGGGAGGTGGCTGTTTCCTGTCTGGGTGAAAGGGCGTGGCCAAGAGCTGAGGATTTTGACAATACAAGCCTGCTCAGCAGGACCAACCAAGTGCATTTCAGAAACTGGGGTGTTTTAGTTTACTTATGTTATTTTGTGCCTCTTGTGTCTTTGTGTTTAGGTCAGTTTGTGAGTTAACATGTGTTTAGTTTGTTTGGTTGAGTTTCTGGAAGTTACTTTTTGAGTAGCGTTGCGTTTAGTTGACCTATTTTTTGGCCCCGCTAATTATATTTTGAACTTTCTTTTTTGGGGGGTTAAAATTTTTAAAAAGCCCATTTTTGAAGACATTTTTCCTGTGTTATCTATGCCTTTGCTGCTTGGGCCGTAACAATTTTTCGAGGTGATTTGTTTTATTAAAAGTGCGAGCTTTATTTTGAATGAGGTTTTCTTAATGCTCGGATGCTTCCCATCTTATATCAGATTCTGTCTGCCCACCAGACCTTACAGCTAAGAGTGAAATTCCTTCTTAAATAAGCTGAGTGTAACAACAACCTCCTTTTAACGCTCTGTTGGAGCTGTACTTTCTAAAAGCTGACAATGGCTACACGAGAAGCATCGGCAAAGTGCTGCTTTAAGCCTAATCGAAAATATGACATGACAAGAGAAGACATCCATTATAGTTGACAATTTGGACACAAAACCACTGTTACATAATTCAATGATGCATAAAGTTGAATGAAGGAAAAACCCACTGTTTTACACATGGTTGTAGAGCAAAGAGTGGCTAGCTGGGGGATGAGCTTGACTCCACGTTACATGACAAGTACCACAGCATGGTAGAATTTGCAAGGTCTCTGCAAGGAATGACTTTAAAGTTGTAAAAATCAGCAGCGAGTCAGTGGAACTAATGGTTTTCTTTGTGTTTGATCCTCCCTTGTTCTGTCTCATCACTCTCTCCATGCCCCACCTGCCAGGGAAATTTATGAGGATGCTGTTTCTCCACCCAACATGCCAGACAGGAGACATTTCTCAGGAAAACAAACCATTAATTTGGTAAATAAAGAAGGAGTATCACACTTGGATAATTAATTATGAATAATGCTTGCAAATTTAGCTTTTGTTGTCATTGGTGCAAACACTCTAGCAGTAGTAGCCCATTTCTCTGCTTAACGTAAATGCTGGCTGTTTATCAGAGAGTTCAATGCATATTTATGTGCTGTCTAAATATGGACCCTCTGTTGTTATATGGTCTGGAGCTGGCAGTCATACAGTGTGACAGTAAAGTAAATGCAATATTCACAAAATAGATGTGAGCTTTAAATAGCACTGTTACCATACCATATTCCCCAGCTAAGTGCATGGTCTCTCTATTGTTATATGCTCAGCTGAGAGAGCAAGCAGTGTTTTTACTGTCATGTGCATATCTGAGGAATTTTAAAGTGTCAGTAGGCAGAATTAAATCTGTCACTTCTACTGTATGTATGCACCTCACGCCAGCAAATACAATGGAATATTGTGCATCAGGACGCATATTGTTGAAGTCTGATATCTGCTGTGTACATTATCAGTGTTGCTTTGCATTCAGCTTCTCAATTTTTTGAATGTCATAGCATAAATGCAGAGAAAACCATATTGACTCAGATATGAGACACCTTCCTTATGTAAACAGGACTGCAGCAAAAATGTGTATAGTATACATATATACAGAGTGCATATAGTAGGTATTCAGTATAAGTGCCAAAATGGTAATGGACAGTTAATATGTTAATAATAGCTCCTTAATCCTCCTGTGCACATACACCCACAGACTGCAGGGCCCCTCTTTATCAGTGCTGCTCGCACTGGCAACGACACATGCATTGCCAAGCCTGCCAGGCTACGGCCATGCTAATGTAACCCGTTAGTCTAACAAAGGCTCAGGTCAATGGAGCCTCCAGTGGCTAATTGCTTCAGAGAGATAAGTGAGTTTGACGACGCAGCAAGGGACGGCTCAGCGAAAGGAAGCAGCGAGGGAGAAGATGTTAATGTCTCCCCCCGTTCACTCCACCGTCAATATCGGCCAGTCGCAGGCCTGCCACAAAATGAATATTAAAGACGCTTTTGATTGTTTGTCCTCTCTTTTTTCCTGGTTTCATAGAATTTTAATGGGCTATGTTAGGGTGTTTTGTCACATTTTCTATGCTGGGTAAGAGACTGGAGATAATGCAATTAATCCCCATACCATCACCTGACAGCCAACCAGCTGTGGTGGCCAATAAAAACCACGTGACGGCTATTGCTGTTGCACTATTCTAACATCCTGCCCCATGATTCAAAATGAAGGCAAATTACTACATTGTGCTCTCAAGTGAGCTCAGCGATAATAAAAGGCCTGAATGCAATTAGATGTGGTGTGAATAATATGGTTTTGGGCTAAAATGATTTGCTCTCTTAAAGGAAACACTTTGGCCCGGGTTGATTTGTTCCATCTGAAGTGACAGTGACGAGACCAGCGAGTCCCATCCAGCAACAATAAAACCAATCAGATCTTCTTCATCTGCTAATCTGCCTCTGACTTATATTAAATCAGTGTCACTTTCAGACAGCGAGGCTTTCCAGCCTCTTCCTCCTGCAACAGCGAACTCTTCTTTTCCTACAACCGAGTCAAGTTCACCTGCCTCTCACCGACTCACTTCATCTGAAGATTACAGCTCTCACGTAAAATGAATCCTGAACCCATATTTGTCAGACGTGGCTGGAGGCTAATGCAAATTGGACTTGACAAAGTATGATGAATAAGACAAAAGCTTTTCATCCATTTTTTTTCCCCTCGTTAGATAATGATTGCACAAATTTTCAACAAGTGTGACGATGGACTTTTTGGTGTTTGGTTTGATGATGTATGCATCCTCTCTGGAGCTGACCAACCAGACTTCACACATGAACAAATAAATACTTAAAAGTCTCCTCAGACTCTCCCCCACTTCTCAAAACACTACAGCTGTACCTCTTTATCTCTTGTAGGTATCTTGTCATTCTTCTGTTTTCCATTTTTACTCCAGCTATCTATCCTCTCATTAGTATGATATTCTGCAGTCTTTTCTTCCATGCTGCTTGTTTGCTTCTAAGGATCCTACCCTCTGGGTCCCACCAGTTGCTAACCCATGGAGATGAAAGCTTCCAGTCTCAACGGGGTGTTTGAGGTTAGACCCCCACTGACACACTAAGACACATCCCCTTCCAGTTAAAAACAAGATTATTTTTCACACTAGATAATGTGTTGTAAGCACAGTTTATACATAGAATACATTTCTTTCATCATTTTTTAAAAGCTAGCTAGCAACAAAGGTTTTGGAAGCAGGGTTTAAGCTTTTTTTAAAAACAAAGAATGGATAATGTATATAGCCTTGCATAGACATTGATGTCTGCTAAATTTGCATTCAGTGTAGCATCATTAAAGGTGAAAATGGTAATATAAATTCTTCCAAGATACCTCAAGGGTTCTTAGTGGGTTTTTTAGACTTACTTCTTATAAACTATCACAAGTGGAGTGTTGTGCAGAGTAGTGTGTGGCTTCTTTGCTGCAGAGTTGGCTGTCCAGCACAGCAATAGTAAAAGTACATACGGTGCACTCTGCTGATTTTCTCGTTAAATACTGGTGACCTGGGACGAGGTTTGAATCTGTCCCTGGCAGCTCTTTTTTTGTCTTTCTAAACACAGTTGAAACTGAAGGTGGAGCTGGAGCGTCAAACCCCAGCCACCGGGGAGCGGCGCAAATAGTCCTCAAATATTGATTCTGCTGCAGAGAGCCATGTAGGACGAAGGGGAGCAAGGCGCCAGGCTCATCTACAGAACATGAATTCTCTGAGGGAGGGAAAGAGAGAGTGGGAAGGAGGGGCGAATGGGAAACAGATCCACCATATAGTTTGATGTTGCACAGATCTCAAGACCTTTCCATTACCTTCTGGTTGCTGTAATTAAGGCTCGCCACTTTCTCTGCGAATTCCAGCTCTCCCACGCCCATGTGCGTATGCATGAAACGGAAAAAAGTTTAAAAAAGAATGAGCTCATGTGGACGTAGGTGTTTTTGCTTGAGCGTGAATGCGGTTACAGGATGCCATCATATTTCCCTCTCCAAAGGACCATTGTTGCTGATACGCCGCTCGTGGAAAGAGGGCAGTTTGGTGTGACTGGCCTAACTGCAGTGCTGCATCGTAAGCCTAAAAATATTCCATGTCAGTGTTCCCGAGAGGAGCCCAGTGCTATCCAGGCCTCTCAGTAATGAGAGAGTGGAACTGCCTGCAACCGGTAGCCCTGCTGTCCCCAAGCTCCCTCTGGCTCAGAGCTCGGCATTGGAGCCGGAGAGTTAGCTGCTCAGCTCCCACAAATTTATCATAGCTCACAAGGCAGCATGTCTGAAAGCAGAGGCTCTCATTCACAGAGGAGCAGCCCCCACCAGGCTCACCCTTGGGCACACTAACCCAAGACATTCACAAATCAGAGAGGCAGAATGATGCAGTTTCAAAAACACTTTCTTTTGGTTGTGTGTCCACAAGAGGGTGGGGGGGGGGGGGGTTATGATTTGGAAAGCATCAGTGCAAAAAGCTGCAAACGAACAGCTGAGAAATTAAGATACAGTGCGTGGGGTAGATTGCGTGAAAACTTTCATCTGTGCCATCATTTGTTTCAGAGACATTACAGTGGGAAAAAAGAGAGAAAGAGAGGGCACAAGAGAAGGAGAGAAAGATTCAAAGAAAGGGGGAGTGGAATGGGGGAGAATGGACAAAGATAATGGAGAGATTTATGATGTTTGTACAGGGCGCGATGCTACTGCACTCAGGGCTGTAATGATCGAGCCTTGTACAGAAAAAAAACATGTTTGCAAAATGTTGAACTGCCATTATCTGTGGCAATTATTTCAGTATGTCTCACCCGAGCTTTGATACGGAGGGTAATTCTGGAGAAAATCAATCCGGTCGTTAAGTGATGACGTGACGAATCCTACTTCCGGGTCTAAAGTAGTCTGCGTTTAATATGGCTTTTGTGTTGTTAACATGTTTAATGTTTTGTATTTTCTTCTATTTGATCTCAAAAAGCTCCTAAAACAGTCAGTGATCACTGTTGACCTCCCTCGGCTTTTATTACCACTAATCATTTATTTAAGCTCAGTTTTTAAAACCTTAGGATGTAACTACAGCCCAGCCCATGCAGCAGTATATGAATGACTAACCTCGTATTGTGGATGGATTATCTCAGTTGTTCTCCTGGCTGAAGTTTGGTCCTTTTACAGCATCCTGCCATGCGATTACATTTGTTCCTGACCACCGAGAACACTCACGTTAACTTTTATCGAGTGGAAAAAAAGTTAGCTTGTTTATATTATGCTAACATAGCTGTGTCGCTAGCGGTCACGTAGCACATCATTATATACCAGCTAGCCCAACTTCAGTAACCCTACAAACGTCACTGCTGTTTAGTTTTCTGTCTTCATTTATGTTGGAAGTGATAACAGAGCTGTACGTTTTAATTTGTTTCCAAAACCCCGCAGTCAGGACATGCTATATTGTATTTAGATAGAAGCTAGCGAGCTAACTCCTGCTAACTTCTAACTCCGTTAAATGTCTGTGGAACAGTTTACCTCTACAACTACGTTTGGTTGAATCTGTGGAATCCTTTAAAAAAAACAGTTAAAAACTTTACTGTTTAAACAAGCTTTCTGTTAAATGGTAAAATGGTAAATGGCCTGTATTTATATAGCGCTTTTACTAGTCCCTAAGGACCCCAAAGCGCTTTACATATCCAGTCATCCACCCATTCACACACACATTCACACACTGGTGATGGCAAGCTACATTGTAGCCACAGCCACCCTGGGGCGCACTGACAGAGGCGAGGCTGCCGGACACTGGCGCCACCGGGCCCTCTGACCACCACCAGTGTTGACCAATGCTTTTTTACATTTTTATATTTTTAATTTACATTTAAACTCTATATTGTGTATATCATGCATTTGCTAATTATCGTATTGTTTATTTTAATCTCTGTGTGCAGCGCTTTGTGACTACCTGTCTATGAAAAGCGCTTAATAAATAAACTTTACTTACTTTACTTATGTCATAAATTCCGTTTTCATGGATGCCTGGATGTTAAACTCAATTGTTACACCTGGTAGAGCAGAACGCTGATCATTTTATTAAAGATGAAAGACTTTAGACAGTTTTTCAACTCTCAGTAATGCCATAGTGATCGTTTGATATATGGACCTGCAGCGGAGTTTAGGCCCAGACACGGCTTGTGACGTCAGACTTAACGACCGGATAGGCAACGTGCGCGCAAAAAAACTAACGCGTCTAATAAAAAGAAGCTAAAAAGAAACCTCATCGTGCGGTGGGTTTGTATCTGTGGTGCTTTTAAAGATTAAGAACCAGAATATTTGGAAAACATTTTCAGCAAGGAAAAAAAAAGAAGGAAGAAAGAAATAACAACATTAGAACAGGTCACACTTGTTTGAGCATTTATGGTCCTCCTTTCAACAGTCAAAATAAGAGATGTCGCAGTACCGAATAAAACAGATCAAAGCTATATAACTCTGAAGGCCGAGCCTGGAAAATTTCTCTGGGCAAAAAAATGAGACGGATGAATCACACTTTAATAGTTCATATTGTACCAAGCTGTATGTAAGTGAAGCTCGACAGTCTGAGCCTTTTTTTTTAAACAAATAACTACTCAGAATGAGTGAGGTGTGATATACATATTTATCTACTTCAAGTGTCAGACACTTTACAAAATGCTCACCTTCAGTTTCATGTGACATCCACAGCAAAAAGATGGGAGATATCTAGAAAAACAAAACATTCCCAAACGGCTTCGACTAGTGCAAATATCTTACATGAATTTTTAATATGTTGTTATGATCCTATTGCAATTCCTAATTAGAACTGCAAAATGACTCCCGCAAAACAGTCTTTGTGGTAGTGACTTGACCCACAAGAGCCGTTTAAATCTAATTTGCTATTTGCTAGTTATAAGCTGCTAAATCTCATGTACCCATCCAGACTGCCGCCAGTGTTTCCAGTATATGTTCAACAGGTTTGAACCGTGTCCAGCAACACTCTCAGCGCCGCCTCTAGTTCACATCTTACGCTCGTCCCAGTAAGCTTTGTTGAAATATATACTTTGAAATGCTTAATTGGAGTTTGAAATCAAACGTTTCTGATTAATCCAAACTGTTCATTATTGGAAAAAAAGAGTCACCTTATTGTCCACTGGTACCCTGATTGTAGTCCATTGGTCTCAACAACCAGCATATTACATATGCTGTACACGTGGCTCCATGTTGCCAAGTGAACATAGTTTGTGATGAGTATGTTTGATCCCATTATTTTGTGATGGATATCTTGACAGCAGTCCTTTCCTTTCCCGCATCTTACAGTAAATACAATATGTGTGAGTCATCCATCCTTTCCACATGGAAAGCTTCATGTTTCCTCATGGCTCGGTGGCTCTCTTGCTATCGGGTGACCTAAAAAGAAAAAAAAGAGAGAGAAGAGAAGAGAATCAGGGTCGCAGAGACATCTAATCACATGAAGTGCTTCACAGTGGCTGAACAAATGTTTCTATTTGAAAGAGACAATCGGATGTCAGGGGTGAATATTTAAAGTCAAACAATTTCCTTTGTATTTCAGCCTCTGTGTCCTTTTCATTGGACCAAAAGAGCTTGTTGGCAGTCTAGCCGGTGGTCTGATTGCAAGAACCAACAGTGTCTCAACTGGTTAAGCTGAATTTCACATGTCTTGGAGCTGCAATGGTTTGTTTACACTTGAACAGAGAGCTGAAGGAGTGTAATTGCAGATGTAAAGAACTTGTTTCCCAGCAAACCCAGTGCGGTGTGTGTTTATGCTGTATAATGACCAGATATGTTCATGCATAAAATATTAATTCTGCTTGTTCCACTCCTGCAAATAAAACTACATTAAGTAAGAATGAAAATACAGATCTCATGGTGTGGTGGTTTTGCTGTTTCTTGTTAAATGATGATGCCTCAGTCAGGCAATCTATGCATCTTTCTACAACACACCTACGCCGTGTGGGAGTGAAAGAAAGATTGACATATACTGATCATCATGGTGAATAATATGCTGAGGTGGTACAAGGAGGTCAGAGGAAGAAAGAGAGACCCAGTGTAAAGAGCAGAGCTGCAGAGAAAGTAAGAGAGCAAGGCCGTGTGAGCAGTTGCCAAGGAATCGATGTCTCATTGCAACTATCTACAGTGACATCTGCCACCAAGTCTCCAAGTAACTGCTCGCCAGTCCCAAAGCACCTTGCAAATTCACAATTAATGTCCACTGATGCAGTTAGCTTAAAGGCCTCATCAGACAAGGTAGGAGGGACAAAAAGGAGAGGAAGGGAGTGAAGAAGAAGAGAGACGGCAACGTGCAACAAAACAGGGATAATTGCACCTATCAGTCCCAGAGTTGGTGTTAGGCCCAGGGTCATTAATTCCACTGCCTGTGACTGAGCTCGGCAGTGCCTCTGTTCCTCAGTCTACCCCACTCACCAATTTAATTACGACTCTTAATTGTGAAGCCTCTGTGGAAGGCCCCAGCCATAATGCATTCTAATGAATGCGACAGATGTTGTTCTGTTATGCCATCTCTTGAGCAATTAGTCTTATGGCGCCTGCGCCGCTTTCCCGTCCAACTGTTTCTCTTTTTATATTTCACCTGTAAATAAACACCTGCTCCATCCCACGGCACGCACTCTGGCGCATGCACACACACTGCCTGGTCGTCAGACCCACAAATTAACTTTCACACTTCAGCAGATTACAAAGGGCCATGAAGGGCCCTCATTTAAATCAATTTATCTCATATGAATAGCATCAGTTTACTCGACATCACATGGCGGTTGTGTGGGTTAGACTGTACAGAGGTCTCGGGTTTACTGTGATGGTTGTTTTTGTTTTTTGTTCTTTTTGATTCGTCTTACCTGAAGAGATACGGCTACAGGAGCTCCACAAACAATCACCTGGAGGCTTGCCTGTTGATTAGCGCTGTATTTTCTTTGTAATTTATAATGATCTCTGAAATAAGTGATTAAATTAGACTGCAGTCTTCTGTGGGCATTTTGAAGATTCAAACAATCTCTGTTTACAAGATCAACTTTAATTTGCTTGGGAAGCCCTTCTGAGTTCTTTCTTTTCATATACTGGCGTATACAATATGAACACTAGCAAGAGTCATCAAGTTGAAAGTTTGTTTACTCAACACTAATTCAAGCAAGATGTTTCACAGACAAAAGAAATCAATTGAATTGAAGATCAAGGTCATATCTATCTACATCAAATGTTAGTTAGGTTGGTAATACATGCATTTTTTTGTATTTTTTTTTTTTTGGACATCACATGATTCTCGTGGGACTTTTTGATGTGAGCACTGATAATTTTACACGCTTTGTTGTAGCACGCTGATGAAAAGATTTCAAAGGCTACGCTATAATTAGAGTTACACACTGCACGTAGGTCACGTTGCAGAAGCGCAAAAAACACAGGTAAGAAATCCATGAAAAGGAGAAGCGTTGATCAGTGATTTCACATCAGAGAGAGAGAGAGAGAGCAGGCAGGTTTAGACAAACAGACAAATGCATTCTTCTTACTTTGGTGGTTTTGACTTTGTTGCCAGTGCTGCAGGACCAACCGGTCAGGTCAGGAAGGACCTTACACTCCTCCCCATCCATACATGGCTGCATTTGACACCACCACTTCTGGGCTACAATGGACGCTGGAGTAGTGAGCGGATGTTCAGAGAGAAAATTAAAGACGGAGGGTTAGTAAATGGATTATATGACATGAAGAGCAAAAGGCTAGAATAAGGCAAATTTACAACACCAACGTGACCAGCACACCATGCAATAATTAACACTGATCACTGGCAACCACCAGAACCATGGACAGCACACTGTGAATAAAGATTACTGGGGTTTTTTGTATTCATAAGTAGAATGAGAAGAGTTGAGAAGTTCCCTCCTGCAACACTGCTGATGTTCACTTGTTTGTGTTTTGTTTTTGTTTTTTTTTTGCTTCTTGTGCAGATGTGTGAATTTGCATGAGGAGCTGACAGTGACTTCCTGTAATTCAAATGAAATTTCTGCTTATCATTTAATTGCCTTTTGTTACATGCAAAATCAGCAAAACACATTAAGTGAATGGAACCAGCATTATTCATATTGCATAAGACCAAGGGAAAAATAGGATTATGAAGAAGAAATTCTATCAATAAAAAAAGGCTCATTTATTTAAGACAACATGCTGATTCTGAAGTGCTGTATGATTTTTGCAGGGCAAAAAGAGCTCTTTGTACTAAAGCAAACAATTAGAAGCTGTGTTTTATTTACCGACTGCAACAACTTTTATTCTGTTCAAACTAAGAAAAACTTGGACGGCAGGATATGCATGCAGGATCACAAAAACAAAACACTTGTGGAGATTTTATATTTTTTCTAATCGTATTAAACGAAATAATTCTAATTATTAGAATTACCTAAGTTTTGATTAACGGCAGCATCCAGTCAAGGACATATTTGAACCAAATCTAATAACTCAAATCATCCCAGCATGATGATGTTTCAGAGAGCTGCCGCTTTGACAGAACTGCTGTGGCGTTGGGTTCTTTGTTAGCAACTCCTGGATCTGTTAAAAAGCTGTTTTTCTGTGTTTCAGTGAACAAAGCTTGATGCACCCTTCTTCTCTTATTGTAGTCTCGGATGAAAACTGATCACGTTATGGTAAAACACTTTCCCACCGTCATTCCAGCCGTGGTTTGACACTTTTATATGTAGAATAACGGTATGACATCTGACATATTCACTTAGTTCCAGTGCCATGGTTCATATTAATGCAATACTATCTCATGTGGGTGAACAATGAGGTAACATGGTCAATGCCGCACATTCGCTCATATTTGACTGCACATCTATACAGTGCAGAATCTATGTTTTTGTGAATGTCATAATATTATAGTTTTTCAAGCATGTCCTCACACGACTGAAAATGTACCTGACTTGGTAAATATGGTCTTGAGCTACTGGATCCTGTTGCACAGGTAGGAAAGTGGATGCAGTCTGGGCTGAGCTATAGTTTATCCGGTATTAAAAGCTAAAGTTTCCTCCATCTTAGCAGCTGGCACTCAAATCTCACAGATCATTTGACCCCACCTTGTAGACAAGAGACAGAATAAGAGAGAATAACTCAGTCCCCGCTCTCCTAACTCATCATCTGTCCATCCTTTAGTCTCAAAGGTGAATGCAGAAAGAAAAAAAGAATCCCATCTCCCCAACTTCATCATCATTAAGCTGCTGGACTGATGGTGTTTAGAAAGAAATTTTTTTCATATCTGCTGTTTCCAACAAATGAATGAGATAAGCTGGTATTGTGAGGAAAATTGACTTTCAACTGCATAATGCAAAAGAACATGGGCCAATTCTCTCAAGCATTCTGGGAGAAGAAAACAGTGCCACTAAGAGAAAGAGGGAGAGGAGGGCGGGAGGGAGGGAGACAAGACTAAATAATAGCTGTTCACCAAGAAAACATCTTTGTAGTGAGGAAATGAGCAGTGAGAGGAACTCGGGGAGGCAGAGTGAAGGGTGCAAAGGAAAGAGGCCGTTTGAGGATGACTATCACTGATTGTAGTGGTGAAAGGAGCAGATCAAACAAAGAAAACACAGGAAGAGGAGAGTAGCAAATTGAGGCGGAGTGGAAATTGGCGAGAAGCAGAAAGCTAACTTGAAGCTGCCCAGTCAACACAAAAAAACCTCTCGCCGCTATGATGAGGCTAATGTTGAACACACTGTTATGATACATGAGCTCAGTGGCAGTAAGCGGTTCTAAAAACCAATGGCTGTGTAATGATTGTTAATGTGGCCATTACAGTGTCAACGACAGTGCTTTGTACTGCTAGAGTGTTATATAGAGCTACTAGGCATGGCCTTTGAGTGCTATTATGGAGTTAGTGTTTATTGCACCTTATCTCATGCTATTACTAGGAGGGTGGGGCATGACACATAAGAACCTGCCTGTCAAGTGAGAAAATGGACACGAGTTTGTACGTGGCCTGTGATGTCATGGATAATTCAAGTACTGGACGGCATTCAGACAGAGATCTCAACAGGTCAATGGTAAAAAGATTACAGCAATACTGTGCACCAGTTAGTTCTGAAATTATCTCCACTGGAGCCGTATTTTTCCTCGCTGTACTGATGGAGGAAGTTTAGAGGCCAGTAGGAAGCTTTTCAGGTGCGCAACGGTTTGAATGACTGAAATTCAATATTTACATTTAGAAGATTTAGATAGTCATCTTGAATAGTTCACTAATCCACTTATATTAACACTACTGACCCTCGTGAGCCTCTACAGTAAATATGAAACCACAGACAGCCTCCAGCTAGTTTAACTTAGCACATAGACCAGAAACCGGCTTAAATAGCGACCTGTCCAAAAATAATCAACTTCGTCCACTATCACTATCAAAACTCTTAAACTGCATGGCATATACATATGCCTTTTATGTACAAAAACAAATAAAAAAGAGCATATAAGCAATACATGATGGATTTATGGAAGACTGTGTGCTGTCTTAGCGCTCAGTCACACTGGCCTAGAGACCCGTCGCCAAGCATCTGGCAACCATCAGGAAAAATGTGCATTCCCCTGGTTGTCAATAGTAAATGATGGCTGCTGGCAGTCACTTTGAAATCAAATGCTAAAGCTCCACACAGTTGTCAGTGACCCACCCTGGTAGCTACTGGTCATCAGAAAAAAAGGAAAAATTCAGTTGCTGGAGGTTGTTGGCATTTGCTAACCTGAAATTGGTCACATGAACTGGTGAAAGAGGTGTATATGGTGCTGAACTGAAAAGTTCCTTGGAACTGCTGTTGTCACCCAGTAGTTTGCATGGGAGACGCCAACTTGTCTGCAGACACAAACTATTCACCAAGCAGTGGAGAATGTTTTCCTTCGAAGAAAATCTGTGCCTTTTGGGATGTGTTGGTTGCAGCGATAAGGACAACTTTTACTTTGAAGACAAATGGTCTCCGTTTCCAGTTTGCATCACACTGTTTCATTTTAGCTCAGAGAGGAATTAGCAAGTGTTCACAGACAAGTTAGTGTCTTCCATGCAAGCTACAGACAACAAAGGTGGGAATCTGCTGCCATCCAAAGGATTTGCAACGGGCCTTTCAGTGCAGCATCATGTACATCTTTGTGATCCATTTCATGCTAGTGACTGGCAGGAAAATCCGAAGAAATGATCCACAACTAGTCAGGAGGTGCACATTTTCCCCCTCATGATCAGCGGCTGCCAGATGGTCGCCAACAGGTCTTTCGGCCTGTGTGACTGAGGCCTGAGACATAGCAAGCACATAAGGGTATCAGGAAGGACATCTGTGGCAAAATTCTGCACCTGAGCAATAGGCAGATCCAGCCGATGTGGGGGCTCCACAGGAAATAAGGGAGCAACATTAAGTACCTACTGCTTGCTGCTTCATACCACATGACTCGTGACTCATGTAACAGTTGTTCTTTGGTCTCAGTTAAAGTCTCTCTTACAAAACAAAACAAAGTGGAAAAACAATCATCAGCTGAGTTGCTTTTAAAATTATTAAGCTAAAGTGACAATGACGACTTTCCACTGTGTCTCCACAGTCTTGCCTGTAATTTTTTCACAATAATGTTCAACAAGTACCAGTGAAAATGAATCACTGCCAAGTTCGTCAAACAGAAAGACATTTTTTCAGGGAAAAATGCATTTAACACAAGAACTCCCCCTTAGCTCTACGTACTCTAATTGCATCAGTCTCATTAAGACTCTACATTTATATTCACAAAAGGTGCCCATGCTAATTAAAAAAAGGTTTGCAGCTCAGGCATACATTTCATCACAGTTACTCGCAGTCGTTATAGAAGCTGCACTCAGAATGCCTTTTAAGTTCTCCTGCAAACTTTCAGCATGGGATCAGCTGAGGGCAAACGTCTAGACAGGGCTTTGTTTAAGGTGCAGGTGATTAGGCAACAGAGAGGAATGGAGCTACAGTATGTTATTCCCCTGGCTCTCATTGAGTCTCCTGGGTTGTCTAAATAAGGTCTGCGGATGCTTTATGCTACGAGGGTGCCTACAGCTTTTGCTCGCCCGCTACTGATCACAACATGTCAATCTAGCACACACCTGGTAAATGTCACTCAGCATTCTGCCAGCTGCAGCTTCACTTTTTTCATTTTTGTGTGTGCAAACAAGCATGTCAGCCGTATGAGCATTCATCCCAGCGCCGCCTCTGTTCATGCCTTCTCTGCCACTGCTTGCATTGATATTGTAATGTTTGTGACATCAAGTGGACAAAGTTGAAATTGCAGGTCTCCTTCTCCACTGCATGAAAGCAAAAAGATATTTTGTTCACATCCCTGTGGCACAACGCTGCTCAGTTATTGTATGCAATGCCTTGATTCTTGCCAATTAGCACTTCAAGAATGCATGCTGTGCTCCAGCTTAGCAGGTGAATTAACAAGCGTTGACTGAAAAAAAAAAACACCACCTCCATTCACCTCGATGCCAAAAATATAAACCTGATTTCTAACACTGCTTTAATTTCTGATTTTTACCAGGTCAACACAATAGAACTCTCAAAAGACAAAAAAACTGTTATGCATAATCTAAATCATTTCTCTTTCTTTTCCTCCTCAACCTCAGTAGCATATCCTGGGTCTACCCTGGGGCCTCCCCACAGTTAGACATGCCCAAAACACCTCACCAAGAGGCACTCAGGCAGCATGCTGGTCAAATGCCCAAACGCCTAAACTGGCTGCTTTGAATGTAGCACCTCTACTCAGGGCCTACCCTCTAAGGGTGAGATATGGTAATGAATATAGTTTAGCTATATTATAGTACATTATTCATTATTCTCATGACCTTTACTTTTATGATGTACCACAGTAAAAAATGTACATTTTCATCCATACAGCCTTTTTTTGATGGATTGAGCCTTTCCCACCTCGTCCTCAGTTCATCAGTGGGCAAAAAATGTATCTGTCACATTGAATGCAAAAAAGTCACCAAGTTCAAAGGGACTTCCCTGACTCCTAACCTTTTCATCTAAAGTAACCAATTAGCCCCTGATATAACAAAACTAATTTAATGACTACCTATCCAATTGTGTAACTATGCTGTAGCCTGTTTGATGTTAGCCAGGACATCCTATCACACTGTGCGCACAGCATGTGTCTGTGGGAGTGTATACCCATTAATACTTTACAAAGGCACTGCTTGAACTCACATGATGGAGCAGCTGAATATATACACTACAGCAGAGGAGGGTTTCTTTGTGTCTGTGTCTGGGTGCTTACACATTTATATGTGCGCACATGTCTGTTGAGCACTATAGATGTAATGTGGTTTTCATGTGTCCATCTATACAGTCCCAAATGTGCAGTAAGTGTAAGCTATAATGCACAATCAGAGCATTCCTGTGCCCTTGCTCCGAGGTCATCACTATTTAAAGGGAATATGATGCACCTCCATGTACTCAAACCCATACACACCCATAGGCAGTTTGGAGGTGGACCCAGATATATGAATGCTCCCAGGCTTTGTAACAGTTCCACTCAGTGATCCTGAAGTGCAGAAGCAGTTGGAGAGCGGCATCCATCTCTTTCTACAATGATTTACTAACACACTTTATCTCCATTGCCCCAGCTCGCACATCCATGCCAGCACACCCAGGTATGTGGACAAAAAACAAGAAGAAGAAGCAAAAAAGTGAAAAGCACATCGGTATAACTGTCAGACAAAGACTGCACGCGGTTTATGGTTATGCACATACACCAGAACAGATTGGCAAAATTTCAAAAGCATGACATTAAGGAGCAGATATTATTGTAAACAACAGCAGGTTGATGTGTGCTGAAACACTTAACTAAATTTCTTGGCCCAGCAATGAAACACAGTTTGGCTGTCACCATATCACACAGCGAGCAAAATTCACTCAGCCACCGTTTTTATCAGGTCGCCGTGCTCTCTCTCGTCCCCCACCGCCAAACATACTTTAATGACAGTGACTGTGAAAAGATTTAAAGTCATTTTGTCTGGTACCCAAAAAAATCACCGTAAAAACATGCAGTTCAGTTCACTTTATGAGCAACTTTCTGCTTTTGTACAGAAGTGTACTCCAGAGAAAGCAGATCAGATGGATGCCGGTGCTACTCTGATGATACAAGTGCAGAGGTTTATTTATTATGACATATTGTTACAATTGCTGCTTACATCAATAAATTCACACTGTGTGATAGTGTTCACAATTGGGACCTTTACATCTAGTGAATCTGGTCAATCTTCAGGTTCAAGGTTCCTTTATTGGCACCTCTAGGCATATTTGTTTTGCAGTTAAAAGAGCAGACAACCCTTCTACCAGACATCAAACACAGACCCTGGACAATATTCACAAACACATGGTGAGAAAAATAAAAGAGAGAAAAGAGAGAGGGCTCCAGGCTTCACTACAACCCCAACTGCAAACCTTCAGACTAATAAATACAATAAAAAAAAGGCCAAGAAGCTAAAAACAATATCATAATAAATCACAAATTAAAAATCAATGGAACCGATATTACTTATTCAGATAAAGAATAGCAACATGGGACAAAGCTGTTTCTTTACAGCTTTGTCCTGCATTTAGGGACTGCTAACCTCGTCAACTAAGGGGTGGCCGTCAGCATTTACGATGGAACTGATCATCCTCTGTAGCTGTCTGGTATAAAGAGGCTCTGGGCTAAGCTGCTGTTACTGTTCACAATTTGCAACAGTTTGTTCCTGTCCTTCAAAGATAGATTAGCGTAGTGTGACACCAAGGAAAACATTTCCATAACATAACTCTGCTACTGCACTTCTTTTCTTGACATCGACCTGTTTTGTTTGTTTTTTAGGATATATAAATATAAAATATATGTGAGCCACTCAGAAGTGGACAGGGTGCATTTCTCCTACAGCGTTAGCCCGAAAAGAGCTTCACCGCTTGACTTCTATTTTTTTTCCGGTTAACAATTCTACCTCTGCAAACTCTTCACGCGCAGATTTAGACTTCTCCAAATGACCTTACTTTTTGCAGGACAAACCCTTTATTCTCACACGCCACCAGCGCTAATTCCAACAGAGAAGAAAAAGAAAAGAAGCCAATACAGAAGTGGGTTTCAGGGTTGTTGTGATGAATAGAGTTCACTTGAAAAAGCGTATCCCACCATGCAGTGCAGCAGCCCAGTAATGGGACCTCTCACCATTAACTCCTCTTTCAGCCAGCATCAATAATGTAACTCCATTTACACTATGGCTTTTCTACAAAGGCTACCTGCTGAGAGGGGGTTGTCTCTTTCCATCAGTGCTCCAGCCAAAAAAAAGGGGAGAGAGAAGCACGCGTGGATGTGTGCGTGCACTGAGGTGTGTTTGTGTGCGTAAGAAAACCCTGGATGAGGTGAGATCTTTTGGAACTGTGAACTCAGAGGTCAAGCCTGACTCATGAGATAAGTGCTGCTGAGCACTGGATTTGGAAGTGAGAGGAGGTGAGAGTCCGAGGTGAGATCTGAATAGAAAATTAGAAAGCCTCGTGACCGGTGTGACGGCAGAACCACGCAGTCTGTGCGTGCGTGTGAGTCGAAAAAAGTGATTAAGACCATCAAAAAGAATCCATCACTAACTCTCAATCACACGCAGAGTGCATTAGGTTCTCATTAGTGTCACTCCTCCTTTTAGCAAACGAGACCACGTCTTTGAAGTAAACAAATAAAAGCAAGGAATCAGTGCAGTGCCTGCTCTGAAGGGTTAGCAAAGTTTCACGTGATTCCTTGTTTATCCTGGCTTTCATTACAAAGCCAATCATCTTTGCTATGGTTGCCTGGTTTTATCATTATCAAGCAATAGTTCCCATCTTGGAACTCATCAAAGAGGTTAAAAAACAAATCTACTTTTTTATTGGGTGAAAATGGTGCTGAAATGAACCAGCAGGTATGCTTGTTACTAAAGTTATTTCAATGGGGAAAGCACCGTCTACTGGTCACGCGCAGCAATAGCAACTCAGTGCCTGGAGGTTGGCACAGACTGGCAGTGTGTGCACAGCCCTGACTAGTAAAGGTGGAAAGCGTGCGGGCATTTGCAAAGTCAGATAAAACGAAGACTCAAATGAAAATGGGAAGTTGTATTAAAGCCGATTGTATGTAGCAATAGCACAGCTGTAGGATTGGGAACCAAGTGTCAAAAATAATGTGCATTTTAATAAGAAGTTGCCATTTGCCAAACTAAATGACTGTGAGTAGTTCTTGTTTGTGTGCTGCACTGTCTGTCAATAGACGTCAACAAACAGCGAGCCGGGGTGAATGAGATTTGTTTTGGCTCGTTTTTTACCCTTCTTGATAATTACCATATCATTCATTTACAGCATTAGAGTGATAATGGGGCTAACACGCTATTTTTCATGGAAAATAAACCAAACGCTGTGAAATCTGATCTAGCTCCAAATCTGAAACAGAAAAAAAAGAGACATCACTTCAAGTTTGCCCACAGATCTCACATCAAAGACTCTATTTGTGTAGATTCATTACTTATTTGTTTGCAAGTGTGGAATCAGCTTCCAGTCCCCTTCCCGAGGTGACGTTAACAGTATGAATAACCCTCATGCTTTGGAGAGGTAGTGTCTCCGCTCACGTATTGAACAACTGTGTATTTTCTTCTGGTAGGGGGCTAATACAGTGCGATTGGATGAGGTTGGCTGACACAGTGTGTGTGTGTCTGATCTCAGCGGAGCGTCTGCGGATGATAGGGGTCAGTGACACTGCTTGTTTCTTGCTGGGCAGCAGCTCTCGATGCGGACAAACGGGTGCAACAGAGGTCTATGAAAACGACCCTCAGCTTTCGTCTGTCCATCTTCGCTACTAGCCGCACACTCAGCATGTATAAACAGACACATTTGTGTATCTGAGCGAAAGTCTGTGGATGATTAATTAGCTTGATGATATTTTTGTTGTTGTCGTTTTTCAGAATCCAACATTTTTATTTAACTGTTGACTTGAAAATCATAACCAACATAAGGGTTTGATGTCATGCTTTTATTTGTTTATAAAAACATTCCTCTCGCTAATCACCCAAATGTTCTGTCTGAACCCATAAAAACATGCAAAGAAAATACTTTCTCTATCACCATCTGTCAAATACTCGCGCGGCCTGACTGGATATGAAACGTTAAGCTGTCCCATATACCAGCATTCCTTTAAAACCGCAGCTTAAGTATCCAATCTGATGTCATATCTTTGATTCTCCTTTCATATGGCATGGGGGAATTAGCAAGGCAAGGAGAAACATTACCGACATTAGTGGCTTTAACTTTTCATGTTATCTCCTTGGGATGCAATGAACCCCAAACCGCTGGTGAAAGAGGACCGAGATATATCCAGGTTTACTTTAACACATTAAAAATCCTATTACTCAAGACCCACTTAAAGGTGCTTTACATTCATTTTCCAGTAAACATCCTATCTTAATTTAAGTAAAGACAATGGTGTGAATTCACTCTCAATCTCACTCCTTCTATTATAGGGAAATAAACTGAAAATACATTTTCAATCCAGCAGCAGTGTGCCATTAAAAAAAAGTCATTTTCAGACAGAATCCAACCTGGCAGCAAATTTAAACTCATCTATTTACGTTTCTAATATCTCCAAAATGAATCTAGTAATGATTTGTTTTAGGTGAGAAGTTTCATGTAGAAACTTTAATGATGCAAGATAATTAAAACCATTTTTAGCCTTCGTGACCCCGCCGGATTCAGCAGCGTGTCAATTATTACAAAAACATGTTGTGCAGCGAAGCACTGTCCAAACCTGCAAAATCTTCATTTGGAATTCCAGTCACGCTCGCAAAGGTTTCCAACAGATACCAAAAAGATCTGGCAGAAATGGAGAGACTCTGCTGCAGTGTTGTGGGGGAGATGTCTGCAATATGATGCACAAAACACAGAAACCGAAAGCACACCCTACTTGTTTATGTGTTTCACAAAGCAACGATGCCCAACAAATTCAGGCCTGTGCGCTGTTAGAAGACGGGGCTGATTTTCAGCCCAAACATCCACTCAGGCTGTTGGTCGGTGATCAGCTCCACTAGAATCACTAATTCTACTTCATTTCAAGAGATTCTCACATCGGGTTTTGTTTTGTATAAATGAGGAACCACTGGAAGAGACGCTTGGCCTGATATACACACTCACACTAACACTCACACGTAGTTTTACCTTCCACACAGGAGGGTCTGGCTCTGGTCGTGCCAGCGACCTGCCCCGGGAAACAGGAACACTTGACGGTTTGAGAGCGCTCCTCAATCTTATTCTTATTACAGCAGCGATGCACCGCCACCACCTCACATGTCCCCTGCTTCACTTGGTATGATGCTGTGAGAGAGAGAGAGAGAGAGAGAGAGAGAAAGAGAGAGAGAGAAGGAGGGGAAAAAAGGGTGGGGGGATTATTTGCTTGAAATTCATCGACTGTAAGGGAGATTTTGTTGGTGTTTTGGCATTTGTTGTTGAAAATAATCGAGTCGAAATTCAAACACATTTGCGCCGCAAATAACAATCAAATACGGGCCAGCTTTTCTGAGGATTAAACAGATCTGCTGAATAATTTACTTTTGTTTAAACTCCTTGATTTATTCCAGTCTCAGTCTTTGATTCATAAGTAAACACTTTTTAGTGATATTTTGCTTTTATTCTCAGCCCAGCGCCCTCATTAACTCTGTCACAGAGGCGACTCTTGTTCTCGTGATGGTGTGCATGGAGGGAAATTAAAAAAAGCAAACAGCATATGAAAAAATAATCATTTCTTTTTGACTCCTTTCAGACAAAGCACTTGATCTAAGCAGAGACGTGTGCACTTTATTTAGTTAGAGGAAATCGCTGTCACGTTTGCATCTGCATTTTTGTTTTTATCATTCCATCTCCATGCACGTCTGTCTGTGTGTTTGGTTCCTTGCATTTGTGTGTGCTTCTTAAAGTCATGATATATGTGAGGATAATTGTTTTACCTGACACCTCCAACAAACCAGCCACCTCTAATGTCTCTTATTAGCTTCTCACTTCCCAGCAGGCATTGGTCTGGTTAATTATAAGACTCTCCGGACAACAAACGAACCTGAGGGGTTGTAGCACAAACCCAAAGCTTTCTGCACAGTGGCAAAATGTGGTACTATGTGTGTGAGTGTTTCGGTATTTTTTGTTGAATTCCTTCTGAACATCTTGCCCCCTCACACATGATTTCTTTTCAGAGTCTTCAGGGACTAAAAGGTGACTGTATCTTCATTTTAGGAGTAAGCTCACGAGAGCAGCCATTTATACTTTAACTTGATCTGTCACATGTACAAGGCAGCAAGGATGACTTGTAAATTATGTTACATAGTAATGCATAGAAGTGTGTAATGCGCACTGTGTTAATGTTACATTCCCCTCAGCACATGAATAAACCCATGAATCCCTTAGCAGAAAGGTTTTTGTACCTACCTAAAGGAAAATGCGCCAACCAAAACTGTTGGGTACAATGTTTAGTGAATCTAAGCTTTGCTTATGGCTTCTGAATGGATTCCAGCTGCCTTATCTTCCCTCTCAAAGCTTGTTGTGCACTCTTGAGAGTCTCTGGCACCGTTTCCCGAGCACAGCAAACTCTGCTGGCGACATAACTACCTATAAGCCTCTTTACAGCCCTGGAAAAACCTTGGTTATACTGTACCATAAGCCCAGATTTCATTTATGTACGTGACTATACCCAGACTCCAAAACTTTTCATGGTAAGCTGAATGGGCTTTACAGGCAGACACAAAAGTGTGCACAAGCACACACACTCATACAGCGCACACACTCAGCAGAGGGTTCCATTTCTGCAGGCCATGGCCCCTCTCATCCTTTCTGATTTAAAGTTTGTTTGTTCTCTTCTCCAGAGAGCCCCATCAATGATCCCTGGCTCTCTGAGGGCGCCCCTCCGCTATCATCCCTCCACTTTCATTTCCCTCACTCCTCTGTCTCGGGCTCTCCTGAGGCTGGAGCAGCTGCTGGATTACACCCGTGCACACTGCACATGCACTCACTGACACACGCAAACATATATATAGGCTCTGTGTAATGATAAAAATCAAGAAAAGATCAAACTCAGCACAAGTCAAATGGACAAGAACTACACATTAAGTCATAGTTACAACAGCAATAATCACAACTGAAGCTCAAAGTAACAGCGTAAAAATAAGAAAATCTAATTCAAGCACAATTTTATAGCCTGTACAAAATAAATAAGAAATTATTCTGCTGCTGTTGCAGAACTGGAACTGAGTAAGACTGCTCAATCTGCTGGCCTTATCTCAGGAAAAAGGCAGCTTGTTAGCACGAGAGAGGAAAGAGAGGAAGAGAGTCAAGCAGGAGGAGGGAAAGCAGTGTCACAGGCAGCAGAGAGAACAAAGAGCAGCTCGCCTTCCGCTGGCATAATGAGGTCAGGAGGTACACTGGCCTTCTCTCTTTATTGCCTATATCAGGACTGGGCAGAAGATGTTTACGTTTGAAAACTTTAAAGCTTTGAGGGTATGTTTGAGCAGTGGATGATAAACCCTTCCCAGCTTCATTTATGCACATTCTTTTTGTCTGTCCGTGGCACGTACCCTAATTAAAATCTCAACGAAGTATAAATGGATGCAAATAAGGCAAATTCAGGCTGATGTAAGGTATGAGAACAGCCCACATCCTTCTCTTAATGTGATTTCCATTATTTAAGGAAGACAGGAGACAGAAAGCCTCTGCTGGGTTTTCTTAGAGTATACATATGCAGCTTAATGAAGAAGAAGAAGAAAAAGAGACCAAGGTGCTCTTCAAGTAAATGCTTTAAGAGGCTTTCTTTCATAGACAGTTTAAAGGACACTCTAAACAACTTCAGAGTATTTTAGATGTTGCCACTGTCGCGTTCATCGAGGAGCAACACAACACACTGCATACCGAAACATATTTTTGCTTAGACTGCCTGTGGTTTGTTGATGTGAAACTCAGAAAATCTATGGTGACATTATGTGGCTAAAATGTAACAATAAAAAAATAAAATACAGTTTTTATATAATGGTGAAGGGATTTGCTTCAGTAGGAGCAAAAACTGAAAAACTGTCCAGTGTTTAGGTGTAAAATAGCCTTTAAATATAATAAACTAATTTCTGGAAAATATTATATAAGATGAGCTGATTCACTGATAAGTTTGTAAGCATGTATGGTAGCCGGCAGTTAGATCTGGCTGTGGTTCTACCATTCAGCATAAAAATGCTTCAGTCAGTAAAAGGTTTGGGAGCCATACAGCAGGCAAGTAGTACAATCCACTAATCAGAAAGCAGTTCAATCCCTGGCTCCTGCAGTCTGTATGTGAAGTGCTCTAGGTCACGACACTGAACTTTAGCACCTCTAATGAATCAATAAGTGGGGGTCGTAGGAAAAGGTTCTATCAAAAAAATCTTTTTTAAAAGGATGCGTCCTTTTGGTGCTCTGAGTGGTCAATAGGACTAGAAAAGTGCTATATAAATCCATCACAACTGTGCTGGAGGAATCAACTCAACATCGCCCACTCTTGTTGCCCAGAAACAAGAAAGTAAAGCTTTTATTTGGTATCATTGCAAACACTCTCATTCTCACTCTCTCATAGTGTAATGTTAATCATACAGTGTTCCTATATAGTCTTTGTGGGGAGTAATATAACTAAATGAGGACAGAGCATTTCACTTGGAGTGTTTATGTGCATGTGTGTGCACAGTAAGTGTGATAGTGTGGTTTAACGTGTTGATTTGGATTCAGTTTGGTGGGATTTGGGTAAAATAAAACATTTGCTTTTTATAGACGCGAATGCAATTTTCATGCACAATGGGTCTAATCCAACCAGCGGACTGCAGGAACATGTCAAAAGAAGCCCAGTTCAACCAGAAAACAACAGGCTTGCAACCCTAGTGACAGTGAGTTTATGAGCATATGCACACACAGTCTCTGGGTCTGAAAGGTGAGGCAGGTGCTGGTGCTTTAATCAGAATCAGAATACTTTATCAATCCCACAAGATATTACGTGATCATAGTTGCTCCAAGACAGTAATAACAGTAACAAAGTAAACAAAATTAAATAACACAACATATTAGAAAGCTGCAAATAGTCCGTTTGGGCTACTTCACTGCTGGCAAATACTGACTGTGTATAAATGATGTCAACTGCCAAAATTCTAGACTTTGCATTTTGAAGGTACGATGTTAATATGGTTAACATGTTAGCTTCAAAATGCAGTGTTAATTTTGTTGACTAATAATTTTCTCCATAGTTTTCATCAATGACCTCTTTTCCTGACGAAAACAAGACGATACCAAAGCAAAAAACTAATAACTAAACTACTAGACAATATCCAATCAGAACTAATTAAGTTGTGTAAAAAGGCGGGACAAGTTTGGAAGTGAGTCAGTCAGAATTAATCTCCTTGTGCAATAAGATTAGATGCGCACACTTTGATCTCCACAGTGGGAGTTCCAATGCTCCCTGTTTCTCATAAAAACGTGACAAAATGTCAGCGATTGGGACGAAAGAAGAGTAGACACACGGACAGATTTAACATTTGATGTCAAGGAAAATATGTATAGCATACTTCAGATTTACTCCACTGTATTGCATGATATTTAGGATTTGCCTCAATAATGACTAAAACTATAGTTGAAACTTTGCTGTCAAAATCAACACTGATTTTGTGTTAACCATATTTAGATCAGAGGGTGAAGTGAGAAGTTATCAAACTGCACAGATTCATGTATCTGCTAATTAGCATTTTAGTTATCTTTAGTTATCTTAATTAGCGTTAAGTAACAAACGAATAAAATACTAGAATTTGACGCACCAAGACTGAAGCACAAGTTTTTTGGATGGTTTGGCAGATACTTCCATTAAAAATGCCCCAGATGGTACGAAACATGATGAAGAGGATCAGAATAGTAAGTGGGATTAGTGAAGCCTAAACAGGCTTGTGTTGTCAGTCAAAATCTGCATTTGAGTCATCTGAGCACAGTGAATATGCTCAAAACCAGTGTTTAGTTTTCTGCTTCTGAACGCTATCAATTTGAGCCCTTTAACATGGTACTCTATGGGGATTGACATGCTCTCGGAGCAGACCTCAAGTGGCCAGTTTAGGAACTGCATTTTTTAGTACTTCTGCACTAGTTTTGTTTTCGCTACGGTGGCTCTGAGAGGCCAAACGGACTGCAACTTAAGAAAACACCAGCAATAAGAAAAAAGCTGCAAAAGTGCTCAAAACACAACGGAAATAGGAAAAACGAAAACGGAAATAGGAAAAAACTGATTTCCAAAAGCACAAGGGAAGTGTTTCTGCGGAGACTATAACCCGACGGACCAGTTGCAGGAACCAAAATATGCTAAGATAAGATAAGATAAGATAAGATAAGATAAGATAAGATAAGATAAGATAAGATAGAACTTTATTAATCCCTCGGGTGGGTTCCTCTGGGAAATTCGATTTCCAAAAAGCACAGCACCGACAGAAGTTACAGTTACAGAATATTATATATATATACACACACACACACACACACATATATAAATACAGAGACAAATATAAATAAAATATACGAAGGGGATAAATAGAATAAATAGGAATAAAAAATAAAAATACAAGTGAATTGCACATTTCAAGTATTGAGGTCTATTGCACTGTTGACTATTTACAAAAAGTATTGCACAAGGTATTGTACAGTGAGGTGAAGAGGCACTACAGCTTAGTTGTTCCCCCCTCCTTTGTCCTCCTGTTTCCCCTCCCTCTCCCCTCCAGAGAGGAGTTAAACAGTTTGATGGCGTGTGGGACAAAGGAGTTTTTAAGTCTGTTAGTTCTTGTCTTGGGGAGAAGCAACCTGTCACTGAACAGACTCTTCTGGTTGTTAATGGCCGTGTGCAGAGGATGCCCAGCATTGTTCATAATGTCCAGCAGTTTTTTTAGTGTCCTTTTCTCTGCCACTGTCACCAGAGTGTCCAGCTTCATGCCGACCACAGAGCCAGCCTTCCTGATCAGTTTCTCTAGCCTGCATGAGAATTGCGCTGGGAGACACTTAAAAGAAGTGGAGGATCTATCGGTTTTGTCAGGAAAGAAAGGATGAGAGGGAAGTGTGTTAGCCTAACTATTAGCCTGAAAATCCGCCATCAGTATTACATGAATCATGAGATTAAAACACACTTACCTGGCATATTTTGGTTCCTGCAACTGGTCCGTCGGGTTATTGTCTCCCCAGAAACACTTCCCTTGTGCTTTTGGAAATCTGTTTTTCCTAATTCTGTTTTCGTTTTTCCTATTTCTGTTCTTGTTTTTCCTATTTCCGTTGTGTATTGTGGTTTTTTTGCAGTGTTTTTCTTATTGCTGGTGTTTTCTTAAATTGCAGTCCGTTTGGCCTCACAGGGCCACTGTAGTTTTCTCACTCTGGAGAATGCAGCACAATACCATGAAAAAAATGACCCTAATGTGATATATGATACAGTTCCCATATACATTTATGTTGTCTGCTTATGATACTATTAAAAGTGAAATAGTTTTTAAAGAATTGCATATTTTAGGGCATAAGTGGCAATTTGGCTTCCCATTAGGGGCGAGACCTAATGCCATATTTAAATTTTATTTAAAATGTAGCTCACATTTGGTCATTTCATGTACCGTTTCATCCACACAATGCTTCCAACGTGTCACCAAAATCTTATTACAATATTTAATCTGGTTAGTATGGAAGTCCGTTTCCGCCACTAGAAAAAAAAAAAAAGATCCATAACTCAAAATTCCAAGTTATTTTCTCGAAATTTTGACATATTACCTCAAAATTTCGATTTATTAACTCAAAATTTTGAGAAAAGTAACTCGAAATTTCGAGTTAGCGCTGCCAATCAGTAATCTACGTGAATGACGTCATTTCCTTGTTACCCGGAAGCTGAAGCCCTCAGCTACAAATGCTACAGCTAAGCTACCGGTATTACATCCAGTCGTGAATGCACAGATTGCTGAGTGTTTTCAGCCTGGCTACACAAATGATGAAATCCCTGTGTTATTAGCTGAATCACATGGTGTTACTATCAGCAAACGTACTCGTGAAAGCGCCAATTTGTTGGGATCCGTTTTTGAGTGCGCGTTCCTCTGCGCCATATGCTTCCGGGTAACAAGAAAGCGACCTCATTCACGTATATTTTTGATTGGCAGAGCTAACTCGAAATTTCGAGAAAATAACTCGAAATTTAGAGTTATGGATACTAGCTTTTTTGTTTTTATTTAGTGGCGGAAACGGGCTTCCATAGGTTAGAGTTCAACAAAAAGTCTCCCGTAAAGCCTGTTTTCACAAGGCTGAATCTGATAGCCACTCGTAGTGCGAGCTATTCAGTGAAACCAAATATAGTGCATCCTGATGTAAAAAGTAAAGTAAAATTATGAAACTTTAATTGTTTGATTCTTCTTTCATATATAAAAACCTAGTCTGTTTCACAGGACTCAAAGCGACAGTACAACAGTTGTGTAGGAAATCATGTAGTTCAGTTGCACCCTACAGTCGAGCCTGCTGCTGTGAAACTAACTGCACAAAAAAAAAGTTATCATGCTTTTAGAGCTTCATCACTTCATTTCTGTTCCCTTTGTTCCTCACCTATTGTTCCATATCACCGGTGGCATGTGGATATGTGCACAAATGTGTTTCTCTGCCTTCATTATCATCAAATTCTTTTGGTGCTGTCCTGTGTTGCCCAACTTGTTAGCTTGCATTTGCATGCTTTGAGTTTTACCACTAAACGGAACATTTTCAGAGGATAATTTGAGAAGAAACAAAATAAAGTTGAACCAAAAAAAGGAGTCTGATCATCAGAACAGTATCAGTAAGAGTATTAACAACTGAAGCTCAACTGTGAGCCCTCAGAGTTGAGCCCTTGCGCTTCCCATTCAGCCTCTGCTTCTCACCCTTTATCTGCTTAAAATTCATGTGGTGAGCAGCCAGCTTCCAGCTATATACATACAATAACAGTGTATCTAATGTCATAGTGCTGCCTTTAAATCATTCTGTTATGGCCATCTTGGTTAAATAGAGCCTGAGATGAAAAGACTTGGCAAGGCTAAACGCTTCTATTCCTGCAAAAGGGAGAGAGCCGGGCGGCCGACAAACGGAGCTCCCTTGAACTGATGGGTTAGCGAGGCGATTGATGTATTCTGACAGACATCAGCAAGCAGCAGCACTGTACAATTTATCAAAAAAAAACTGTGTCTATCCCTTGTCAATACCTGACAAGCATGCACATTGCTATAAAAGGCCAGGTATCTAGCAAATCTGTCAGAGGCAGCAATGCCAGTTTAGCAAAGACATACTGACTATCTCTGGTAGAGCGCACAGGTCAAGTTTTAAGTTTCAACAGAGCAAGCTCACAAGACCAGGTCTCATAACTTCTCCTTTACAAAATATACTCAAAAATTATTTTTTTTTAAATTTCCATATCTTCCTATTTTCTGCTTTTTGAGCCCACTCTTTAACCTTCTTTGCCCCATCTCCTTTCTACTCCAGGCCTGCACCACCCATCAATCCTGACAGGATCAATGTCTCACAAGTCCACACCAGGCCCAACACAGATTTATGTTAAATATCACAACAGGTGCTTCTGTGGAACAAAAGTATCCCCAATAAATCCTACTCCCTTGACCTTGCCTGGTATGTTTTTTGAGGAGTCATCTTAGAAACAGCCTAAAGGGGAGGCAAAAACAGGAAGTATTCTCAAAGAGATGGACATGCAGATGTGGCGTAATGTTTGTTTAAGTCTAACAGAGACAGTTTAAAGCTAAAAGGAGGCTCCTGGCATGAACAGGGTGGGCAAAGAAGAGCCATCAACATGCTATAAATTGATTTATGATGGGTTGCCAGATTAGTAACTGTTCCACGAGAACAAAATGTGTGGTTTGCCAACCACCCTCTAATCTCTGTAAACAGATATCTGCATATCAGGCAATAGCTGATGGGTTCCCAGATTAAGTGTGCTATAACAAGCTGTGATAAGAGTGTATGGAAATATATCAGTTCTGCAAGGCAGTGATTGAATTTAATCTCAAATAATCTAATTTCAAGCATTCAACCGAGAAAAGAAAAGAGAATTTCAGATATTTTTGCGAAGCACTGCTGTATGAGCGCAGACAATGACTTTACCATTGAGAAAGGATGATGTTTCAACAGTACATGACACTGGTATGTCTTGGATCACATTTACTGCTCCTGTAATGCAGCTTATGAATTTCTCTATTTGCCTTTTTTTTAAAAAAAGAAAAAGAAAAAATGGTGTGTGTCCAAAGGAATAGCATTTAAAAAATGGAGCTGTGTTCAAGTATGTGTTGCTACACAGCTTTGTTCTGCTCATGAGGGGGCAAACTGAGAAATGAGCTGTGAAGGCAAGACTTATGCTAGATGATCTTTCTCATGTGCTGAGTGTGTCTTGCAGGTGTGCAAAGAAGACGGCTACTAACCGCGCCAAATGAATCATCTGCACGTTGTGCTGTTAACCTGAGCTACAGAGATTATGTTCTTCCTTTCCTCTAAAAACTCTTAGTCGTGTTATGTCTGCTTGATTGAAAAAATGCCGATTGCCCGAGAGCCAACACTGGCTATTTTTTGACCTATAGAGCCACCATGTGGAAGCAAATGGTACAACCGCAAGGAACAAGCAAATGTCTGAATGATCAGGAAAACAAAACAGCAGTAAAACTGCCTCTGGAAAATCTTTACAGCCCTCATAACACACAGCCAATTATTCCTCAGCCTCGGCATTATGAGTGTCATGTTGTATTCATCACTGAAAAGTCCTAAACTTCCAGCAATTAGAGGAAACCCTCAAATAAAAAGCAGTTTCAGAGGAAGACATCTTGTTTTACCGCGAGAAAGAAACTAAGAAGAGGGCAGGCACCGATGCTGACCTTCACAACACACAAGGCCTGCAATTAGTAGTGTCCCTGCCATAAGCAGGCAGCCTCCTCTCTGTCTAAAGGAAACTAATGCCATCAGCCAGTGAACAGACTGGATGCTGGTAGCATTTTCTGTGGCATATAAAGGTCACCTTGCAAAACGCGAGCAGCAATAGTGAAGAAACTGAGATAATTAAAGAAATTGTCATAATTAAGAGCGAGGAAGAGGTGACAGGGGAGGTTGCCGCCAACAAGTTGTAGCACAAGATGCTGTGACTCAGCACAACTGTCCCCGTTGTCAGCCTCAATGAAATTTTAATAAGACTCTGTTGGTCATTTTTATTTTTTTTTGCTTAGGGTGGCTTGTCTCCATGACTTATGGAAATTAAAGCTAGAGTAGAGATGTAGCTCGCAGGCCTGAATTAAGTCAGCGCTTGCCATGGTCTCTATCTTCTTCTTCTAGTTAAGCGGGGGCTGCAGAGTTGTGCATATTAATGTGAGCATTGACAATTATAAGCCTGAGGATTAGAAGTCATGAGCCGACGGGTCTCTTCAGCGTGAGGCATACACCCTGTTTTATGGCACTGCGAACACTAAACCACTAACAGGCCTCTTGAGAACCACAGCGTTGGCCCCGAATTGCTGCATGTCTGCACTCTGAATAGATCAGATCTCACCCACACTGATCTATTTGTGTTGACAGCCCCTGACAGCTTAAGTGCCATTTGTATCTGTACAGGCTGGATCACTCAAATAGAGACGTATTTGCATCCAAGACTAAAACGAGGTCTTGTCTAGATTACATTCTGTCATGCTGGGAAACGGAGCAAATTGTGCCCGCTCGTCCCCCTCCTCCAGGACGTGGATGGCTCAGTCAGCGACAGGCTCAGGGAACATGTGTTACACCTCTGAAGTGACAGTGTAATTAACCTCTCTTGGTGTTGGAAGGGGAGCTTGGATCGAGACCTGGTGTACCTGTCGGTCCCCGATGGTTACGGTTGCCAGCAGACACTGGGTCAACGTAGAGCATCACCAAGGCAACAAGGAAGGCCACCTGCCAAGGCCAAGCTGACCTCCCCCTCAGTTTCATCCTGAGAGAGAGAGAGAGAGGGAATGGAGCAAAAAGAGGCACAAATGGAAGAGAAGAGGAGGAAAAGGTCATCGTGAGGGGTCACAACCTGTACCCAAAACAAGAAGAGAAAAAAAAAAACAGGAGGCAACAGCAGAGCACACAAAAAATATTGTTTTTTCCAAGAAGCAGAAACAATGTGAGAGGTAACTGTCAAAGGTCAAAGGAAGCAATGAGAAGCTTGAGAACAGACTAGGCCTGCAAAAAATGTCCTTCCTACATACTATAGGAAGACTTAGATATAGGAACTGCAGGACCTGTGTGCTAAAAGCATCCTGTTAGTATAAAGTTTTCAAATTTTCTTCTTGGAGCTGCAAATTACAAAAGGGCTGACTTTACAAGAGTTAGAGCAGAGAAACATGTGTAACCCAGAAACAGTAATACATGGTAAGAGGCTGAAACTAATCACTATGTTAATGATTGGACTTTTTTTCTGCTGTTGCTTCTTGATTAGCTGGTTAATACTGTTAAACATGTCCAAAAAGGCCAAAGGTGAATTGTTTCAATTTCTTGTTTGTTTGTTTGCTTTTTTGTGGTAAACAACCCAAATCTAAAGCTTTTAACTTAGGCAGGTTTTCACATCTGAGCTGCTACACTGAGTGAACTTTGGATTTGCTGGAAAAAATAAAGTTATTCATTTATCTAATCTACTGATTAATTATTTATCAGTTAATTTAAGGAAAAAAAATGAAAGCATCTCACCATGTTACCTTGAATTGTAGGAACTTGTCAAGTCATATAATTACTCTGTTTTATTGTTAAAACAATGACTTAGTTAACAAAAACCACAGAACAGTAATTAGTTGCAGCACCAGATGTGTTTCACTTGCCAGTAGGTGATGCGGGACACCATCTCACCTGTTGGTCATCTGTCTCCTTTGGTCTCGCTTCCACTGTGTGGCTTCTTTATGAACAGCGGCTACAGGCCATGGCTGCATTCACGCGCACCACCTCAAATCACCTCCTCCTTTTCTTCTTCCTCCTGCTTCCACCTTTTCCTCACCTCAAACAGAAGAAGGCTCTGGAGAAAGGAGGTACAAAGACATGCTCAGTCAGAGAGGCCAGGCTGCCCTGGAGTTCCTCAGTGGCCTCGGATGGCCTTGCATGAAGGTCTACACACACAAACAAGCATACACCCGCACGCACAGGGGGCGGAGATGTGAAGGCCCAGATTCTGTCAGATCCATTGTTTACAATAGGTTCACCTACCCCCAGGCTGAATGTGATCCCCACTCTAGACATCACACGTCTCTCCCCTTCTCCCTCACAAACCCTCACACTCTGTCATGTGCGTAAATACACTAATCAAAAAACTCAAAACGTGCGTGTGTAACACACTAAAAATTAAACTGGGTAGAAAATAGGTCTGTTTAACAGAAACATGCCAAAAAAAAGCAGTCTAAAACATTTTCTTGCAACAAATCAGATGATCAAACAAGCCATGAACACAGCCTTTTTCTCTCTCCCTCTCTCTACACACACACACACACAGAGCACATTTACACAGTGTTTGCTAAGTAAATTCAAAGCCTATCTAAGGACAGCAAGAGAGACCCTTCTAATTACAGCTGAGTGACAGCTACTGATGCATGTTGCTGTGTGCACACTCTCATACCCACACACTGAGTAAATTACCATCCCGCCATAAGAGTGTGTCAACACACCTCTCTTTACAAAGGGACAAACTCTGCAATCTAAATGAAAGACAACAGATTCACATTAATAACAAAATGTTCTCTCCCTCCTCGAACCTTCATTATTCATCATAACTCATTGATATGCAGCTCAGTCCGCTAACATGCTGAGAAACTTCCCGAGTAGATAGGACTCCCTCCACACCTGCAGCCATCTATGTAGTACCACTGCCCCCTAGTGGGAAAGAAGCAAACAGCAAAGGGCATGAATCTCATGAAAACAGGAGGTTGCTTTGGCAAGAGTGAGAAAGTAGCTGGGCAGTGAAAGCGAGCAAAAGATCATGTGAATGAGTTATTATTATTGAATTATCATTGAAAGCAGCAGCAGCAGCATGGGTTAGAGAGAAGAGGGCAGATACACACAAACAGATATTGTTTGTGTGTTTTCAATTTATATTTGTATCACAGTATCTATATTCCTGTCTATGTATATGTATGTGTGTGTCTTTGGGTTGTTGTTTTTTTCTAGTACAGTATCCAAGTTGTGTGCGCTGTGTGGAGGGATCAGGCACACTGCATGATTGTACGATTGCATGCAAGCCTATTTCACATTCCTTTTTAAAGGCTGGGTTATGGCATGCATTTTTATCAGCTTTGTTCTCTGAAACACTCATTAAGAGAGCACAGTTGTGCATGTGTATATGTATGAATGTGTGTTTATGTGTGTGTGTGTGTGTGTGTGTGTGTGTGTGTGTGTGTGTGTGTGTGTGTGTGTGTGTGTGTGTGTGTGGTCTCCAGATGCAGCCCACTGGGACTCAGTGAAATATGCCATCAGTAACAGCAATACTGTCACCTTTATTGTGTCTCACACAGATCACAGATTGAAGCCTTTTAACTGTGTAATAAATGTACCTTATATATACTGTATATCTAGATCTATTTGTATCTATTTGGGAATAAGTGTGTGAATCAGCAAACATACACACTGCAGTAAAAGGCAAAAGTCTCCGGTGACATTATGTTAAAGCAAGATGACGTGTGCGTGGGGCTCAGCTGGTCATCATCAGCTTGTTGTGTTTGGCAGGAAGGACATGCACACTTTAGCAAACAGTGCAACGACATCCTCAAGTTTATCTAAGAACATCAAGCCTCACTCTTTCTAAAATAATCGCTGCTTCTGTATCATCACTTCCACATCCTCCCTCACCAGGCGCCTGCAAGGTCTTGAGGCCTGGGTTGTGTCACTCCTTGCAGAAAACACACACAGGACTGACACGCCGGCTTATTGTCATGCAATGAGACGATCCTACCTCTGCCACAAATACATCCTGTGTGCCCTGCATCCGAACAGCATCATCTGCCCGTGCTCTACACGCACGCGTGCACAATCACGAACATGCACCCGTGAACTTGCAAAATTATACTTGCATGTATTATACCGCATACAGTCTCTGACCTCATCAGGAAAGATGTTTGCTGTGCATCAGAAATAAAAGGCTAAGACACTTCCCGCAGGAAGGGTTTACCGTGACACCGTGCTGTTTGTCACTCACAGATTATATCATTTGTCAGGGCAGCACAGGAAGTCGCGGCTCGGCAGAACTGCAAAAAACAGGCGCCATACCATTATTTGATAGCTTCAGTGTCTCTTGCTTTGTATGTACCAGTGTTCATAGGCAGGCTTTGTGAAATTTTCTGTAATATTAAATAATGTATTTTAAAAATGAATGAGAAACAAGAAGGAGATTTGTATCTGTTGAAGTCTGCTTCAGATTATTGACGGGATAGTTTAGCCATCCGACTGACTGACAGGCTGATGTTTGCCTCGCCAGCCACCAAAAAGATGATGGCGATCCATTAAACATGGTGGTTTGGACGAAGGAATTCTCAGCAACTAACAACAGCTGAGCGTTCTTGCTGCTGAGCACATTTCACTAACACATAAAGTAACACAATCAAAATAAGCAGGATGAAATTAACATAAAAATTAAATGAGCATAGACTCATATTATGAACTGCACATTAAATTTTTTATGATCCCAAGGCCTTTCCTCTGACACTACCCCAAGACTGAAGATGCTGCTCGTCTGCCCAACACTACACAGCGAGAGGCAATGATAGTTGTTTAGGTTTGACTGTTTGTGTTATGTTGGCTGTATTGGGCCAATTGCGGCTTTATTTTAAATGCTAGATATTTACTGCTGTCAGATCATAAACATTTTGTCCCTGTGCAATCAATATTACAAATAAATATGCATTTTTTAACTGTGTAAGATCTGAATGGGTCTTATGGGTTTAAAATATATTTATAAAATATACATTTATATTACATGTGCATGTTTATTTGATTAGCTACATGAATAACTTGCACATACATCACTGCAAGCCAAATAATGTATGGACAAATCCTCGTGATCAGTTACATAAAAACTGTATATTATTTGTCTTGTTTTTGTTTCTTTGTGATTCTTTTCAGAAATAATCCTTGCAAATTACATATTTAGCAGGAGCTTTGTGTACTGTTTCTTCAGCAAATAGATAATACAAGGACCTTGAACAGAATCTAACAAAAAAATTATTTTTTCTTTTTTTTTTTGTGGAATATGTTCAATTTCATGAGACTCTTTTTACTTAGGCAAGATTGGTTTTCAGTATTGGATTTTAGTGGTTTATTTGGAATTTAAAACTATTTAAATAGAATACAAAATTCAAAGAAAACAGAAAAGTAGAGCTACCGGATACATGAACGTGGTCTCTGGGTGAACTCCAATAAATGTGAACACACAAAAAAACAACACAATAAGATTGTAGACCACACAAGCATCACACCAGCATCTCAGTATGCTGATTTTCTCTGCCCAGACAAAGACCAAGCAGACAAAAAGCATATCAGTGTAAAACAAAGTGCATCTCCCTAAGGCGGAAAGATATTGAAAATGAAACGGGCAAAAGCACAAAGCCCAGTGGAATCTTACGTGAAGCGTTTCAGATTTCTGCCGATATGCACAGTATTATCATTCAGTTAGGATGTGTAATGTTCTGCTTCTATATATTTGTCTGCTTTCAGCTCTAAAACCAATACGGCATGGTGCTCCTTGCCATTTCCTCTGGGTCGCTGGGCAGATAGAGCTGGTGTGTGCCCACACACAAATGCACTTTATTACACACAGTGAGGCACAATGTACAAACTTAAATTAACACTGCGGTATGCATTCATATGGCACAGCCTTTTGCATTTGTCTGTCCTCCTTTGCCCAGCTCACTTTCTTCCTGCTTCTTGTTTGTTCCTCCTCACCCTTGCTCGCCAAAGGATTCTTGCCTCCGTGCATGTGTGTCTATGTGTGTGTGTATGTGTGTGTGTATGTGTGTGTGTGTGTGCGTTCGTGCCTTTTCGTTTCTCTCCTCAGTGTGCAGATCAGCATCTCTGCTTCTTTCAATACCTCCCAACTGCAAATTCTAATGACACCCCGACAATCTCTCTGCTTCAACTCATAATGAAGAAGACATCTTAAAATGTCAGACATTACGCATGTGAGTCAGACACATGAAGGGCACGCATAAAATCCAGGCCACCCTTCAGAAAATCTTCAGAACTGAGGCATGTTTTGTTTTCACATTAACAACAGCGTCTACAGAATTTTTAGTTGATGCCTAAAATCCTAAATTACTTTGTTTTAGTTTGTTTTGTACTGTTAACATATTATGAACAGGCGTTTCAGTATAGTCTTTGGTAGAATCAGTATGACAGTGTACATAACTGCATAATAAAATCTGCACTAGGTCTCTGTGTGAGGTACACAGCAGCTGAGGATTAATACTACGTCATAGCACATGATTCTTATAAATATTTTATGGTGGGGGGGTCAGAAGGCACCTGAAAGATACAGAGCAACACTGAATCTGTTTACTGTCATCCACCCGCAACATCACACCTCCTCCACTGTATTTCTTCCTCCAATAAATCAGCAAGCAATTAAATGGAAGACCCCACATTTGCTGAAATGGCCAGGTGAGGAGACGGAGAGAGAGGAGAGACAGAGTTGTAAGCAACAGTCTGAGTTTGGGACCATTGCCTGGCACTGGTATCGACTGCAGAGTTCAGAGAATGGCCTTGGCACTGAGGTACCATTATGACTCAATTGATCGGCCTGCACTTAAGTCTAAATCCCACCTTGTTGCACAAGCTATCGTCTCACAATCCGGCGGCCAAGAAATATACGTGTATTTAGAGCGGTATGTGCAGCAAGCTAGAGAGTGAATCTATTTTTGTGTCTCTATTCTTTGGTGTGTTTTCCAAGGTTGTTCTTTGGCTCCACTCTCATTCTCTCTCTGCCAACTTCTACATCCCCTTCTTTCCAGCACTTATCTTACTTCCTCTCCCTCACTGTTTTCCACTCCTTCACTTCCATAGATAAAAGCCAGAAATGATCAGACTCCCACTATACGTTTCATGTGCTGCAGCAGGCGACCAGCCACTCCTGGGAGTCTGGATGCCGCTCATAAGCTGGTGTACACATGTCACCCATTCACAAACATGCCGTTTTACTGATACACCCATCTATGCAGATCACACCTGTTGTACAGTTAGATTAACTCAGCAGACGCACTTCTAAGGTTGCTAAATGTACCTGTCATGTTCCCACATTGCTAACAAGTGTCATTAAAGTGTTTTAGCATCCTCTTCCACTGAATTGGGCGGCGGGGAGAGGGAGTACGCTGTTAGTTGTTTTACAAAAGGGGATGAAGCGTAGGCACTAACAGGCTAATAAACATTAGCTCACTAATACAACAAGTCTGTGGCCAAGGCCCACTCCCTGGTTTCCTCAGTTTGTCATTTAAAACCTAGACGGCCAGCTTGAGCCAACATAGATCAGAGAAATCCTCCTCAGAGCTGCTGACAGACAGAGGCACGGTCCAGCAGTAAATCTGCCGCACCCTAATAAAGCAATAAAAGGCCATTAAAAGTCAGTGTCCCTCAGCGGTGGAAGATGGATGGAAAGGAGGAAAGAATAGGAGACACTTTTTGATGATTGTACACACCCACACCCATTTTGGCAGCTTTTCTTCCCCCCTTTCCACTCGAGACAAACTAGGTATCTGCAGTATTGATGCTTCTCTCTTGTTGTTACTCCTCTTTTATTCTAGCCATAGCTTGCTTTTGTGATAAAGAAGAAGAAAAAAACAAGTAGAGACTGTGATTTAGGGGGGTGAAGCACAATCTTTATGTACTGCTCTGCTCACTCAGTAAGTTCTCCATTTCCGCAACTGATCTGCCTTCGTGCTAGAATGATTGCATAGCAGGTTTTCACATTTTACTCATCGTGTCGTGTACAGAAACAAATAGAAAGTAGCTTTTCACGGTCGCGGTTTTTTCAGTGCCAAATTAGTAATCGTGCACTCAGTGTGTCTGCATGGTTTTAGCATGATGTGGAAAGCAACTTTTTAGTCTTGTGTACATATTTCCTTGTCTGTTTTCTCTTCTCTTTCTTTACGCTTTCATTGTAAGTATATGTTATATACTTCTTGTTTTCCCCAAGACATAGAAGAAGCCTTATATGAAGAAGAAAACTGGTTAACCACAGTGAGGCAGGAAGGACACAGCATGACCTAGTGTAGTAATAAAGTGACAGAACCCTTCACCTTTCTGTGCAAAGAATAAGAAAATGAAAAAGTCAAGAGCAGAGTGTGCATGCTGCAGTGTATTGCTAACTCTGACTGGACCCTTCTTCTGTGGCTGCTGGTATTGAACGGCGGCCTGGAGCCAAACAAAAGGAGACCCGGCCCTGACAGAGAGTCCCCTGAGAGCAGCAGCCATTCATTTTGTTTTGTGCCCAAATTATGATTAATGGAAAATAAACAGCCTTGATGTGGAGCTGGCTTTGATTTTCTTTGAGCTTTTGGCCTCTAGTTGTGCGTACTGCTTTGACCCAGAAAAAAGCACTGGACAAACACTCTCTGAACACTCTCTGGGCTGCGAGATTCGTTCACACAATTGTTTTAATTAAATGCCCACACAAACACACACACAGGTAAAGGAGCACATTCCCTCCCCTTCTTCTCCCTCACACTCGTGCAAACGCACATGTTATTTCTCACTCTCTTGCTGTCTGAGCACATCCCCACTGAAACTCAGATATGCAGACAAGTGACATCTTGATTATTTCAGTCCCCACTCCTGTTAATGACCAGCTTGTGTGTAATTATATTAATTACCATACGTGCCATGGCTGTCAATTGGCCAGTCAAATTAAAAAAGAGAGGTTGGTGCGTGTAGGAAAGAGAAAGGGGTGAAAGCAGGGGGAAGGAAGCAGCTTACAGATAAAAGAGTTGTAGACAGTGGAAATAGCAGAGTGGAAGGAATGAAAGGAGGAAAAGAAGTCAGAGAAAAAACAGAGAGAGGCCGAGAGTATGAGAGAGGTGTGTGTGTGTGGGGGGGGGGATCAATTGTTCATTTTACAAAGTCACTGAGACGTGTCAGCAGTGTCAATAAGTGAATTAATTTGTCTGTGAGTCTTCGGGGCATGACACCATATCACTGTGCTCCCCTGAGGCAGGCGGGGCCTTTAACCTCCTCACACACTCTTACAAAGCAATTCTATGTGAGGATCATACACAGATATCAGGGACAGATCTACCAACAAAGGAAATTTTTAATGCAATTACACCAGTGCCTGTGATTCCATGTGGAAGCTCGCACCACACATAAAACCCTTTAGGAGGATTTTAGATTGCACAAATGTATTAGTGTCCTTGTGCGTGAGTTAGCTGTTGTCTCTGAGTCCACAAAATGCATTTGAGGAAACACATTTTTAAATGAACCCATGGTGCTATGTTTTTTAGAGGGCCCCCAGATCTGATGGAAAAATAATATATTGTTCAATACAGGGGAATATGGGCAACAGATAGCACGCTTGCACAATTCCACTTCATGCATGATTTACAGCAAATTACAGTTAAGTTGAATTGATTTGGGGTATTTACTCTCTCTCTCCCATTACTCCCTACACACAAACACACATTCCTCTGACCGTCTCATGACTATCATGCTCCTCCCTGTTGAATTCTTATACACTCATTCAGTTTCAGCATCCCATTCAGCTCCCGCATTAGGCTGTCTCTCTCACTTCCTCTCTTTCAACTCTGTGGGGGTTTTTTTGTTTGTTTTTTTATCCCTTCCTCTTCTTCACAACTTCTCCCTTTTAAAGCTCCAATCCCGCAGGGGTGAAACCCTCTTTCCCCCTCACGAGCTGTTGCGTTGTTTGAGGGCTGCTGTGATGACCGCCCCAGGCTCTGCCGTCGCCACACGGCTTCTTCGCAGCAGCTTTACAGTGGACCCGGGCAGCACAGCACAGTGGGAGCTTTTCATAATCCCACGAACACACTCACACTGTCGCTCACAGTTAACAGCACATCTGCCAGCTGCCAGAGGGGCCGCGAACAGGGACACACAGTCTCTCAAAGAGACACACACAGATGGACACAAAAAAAAAAATCCAAGCACACACACAAGTGGAAGCAGCATATTGCATCCAAGGTGATAGATAGAGCACTGTGGGTTGCAACTGTGCCTGTTCAATTACAATCATTACTATCACTTAGGGAGATTTGTCATGGTCAAAGTGAGTCGGAGCTACAGAGAATATCACCTTGAGGGCTGTAAGGTGGAGTTATTTTCAGTGTTTGCAAAGGGATGACGGCATTCTCAAAACTCTCTTCCAATTGGAAGTGACTCAAATTAAAACATAAATGAATTACTCCAAAATATACTAGCAAAACAGCTGTTTTAAAAAAATAACCCCTCAGTAGTACATGACAGATTCTTTAAAAGCTCCTGACACAAAGTGGACAATAATCCAATAACTCCTAGTCAAATTACTATTTTCAAGACAAGTGAGAAGTTTGAAATACACGGCTATGTCTTTCACCATTTCTCTTGAGCTGGACAGCAGGAGTTTTCATGTGGCGGTGTGAGCTGCCAGTCTATGCAAGACCTGCTAGACTTAGTCAGAGGGCTGGTGTTATGACACCACACAGAAAAGCCAAGGCCTTGTTGTCTTCAACTGATTGACTGTCTGACAAAGGACAGGATGAAAGGTAAAGAACAACTGTGGCCCTCCAACAAGAGATCTTTACTGCCGGGACCAGCTGGAGCCTACTATGAGAAAATGATTGCTGTGTGAAAGAAAACATTAAAACATGAGATGCTTTAAAATGCTTTCATAATCTGATAAAATGTTTGTTTGAGGTCATTTTTATTAGAAAGTACAGTGAAGCGTGTGATGCATGGCTCCTGGAGGTTTCTTTCTGTTAAAAGGGAGTTTTTCCTTCCCACTGTCACCAAGTGCTAATTCAAAGGGATTTGTTTGATTGCCCGGGTTTTCTCTGTATTGTTGTTGAGTCTTTACCTTACAATATGAAGTGCCTTGAGGTTGTGATTTGGTACTATACATACTGAATTGAATTGAATTGAATTGAATTGAATTGAATTGAATTGAATTGAATTGAATTGAATTGAATTGAATTGATGTATCGTTCATTAACCGATAGATACACTCTGGATAGCCACCTTTCACAGTTAATGATGTATCAAATGTTATCCCCCTGGCCTGTAAGCACCAGCTGAACTTTACTCTTTTTTCACCACAGGTCATGACTTCTGTCCACTTGTGGTTTTGTGGTTGAAACAAAAGTGAGATGCATACCACACTCTTACTTATTGATCTAATGTCGCTCCTTCCTCCATTAAAGTCATGGATCTCATATTTTTGAGAAGACACAATAGTCCTCTTAGAGCTTGCTTTCACTGAGCCTGGTTTCATGACGATGAGTGACGGCATTATTTTCCAGTGCTGTTACATGACGTCTATTCATGCTTTCTGACTCAATATCCCCAGAAGCTGCCTGAAATGAAAAGCTGTCCAGGACATTGTCATTTACAAATGAGGGTCCTTTCCCCTATCCCTCTCCCGGTGACATGGACAGTGACATGCCTCTCTAGTCTTCTTCTCTGGTCTTTTTTTTTCTACCACTCCTTGTCCTCCTCCTCCTCTTAGTCAGGAAGAATCCACTTATCACAGAAATCTGTTTATGCCAGTGTGTGTGTGTGCGTACATGTGGAGGTGAGCTCCAATCTGTCACGCTGCTGTCACCTCATCAGTCCTACATGTCTAATTCTTGCTTATTCACATATCACCCACAACACCTTTTACACACATGCACAGATTATCATCATCATCATCTCAAATATGCAGTGTTCACCCCTCCGTCACACATAAACAAGTACACAGATTTACTAGATGCCATTGTGCAGAGTTCCTGCTATTACAGACACACGTCATTTCACATATAGGCTTTCTGTTTCTCCCTTTTGCACATACACATCTTTCCCTTGCATCATCATTTCTGTCTCTCCAGCTCATTTCTCTCGCCTCCCCTGCTCTCCCTTTCCTCCTCCTCGCTGTCGTGGCCTCTCTGCTTGGCTGTGTCCTCATGCACAATCACAAATGCACACAATCCATCCCTCCCCACCTCATTCCCATCCAGTCATCCCAATCAGCTCTCTGTGGGGTAAGTAGATAGGAGGTTGTTGAGACATGTAGAGCAGAATAGGCTTCAGAGGATACCTGCTGTCCCATCACTGGGACCTGCTACAAGAGGAAGGGGGAGAAAAAGGGAAGGGTATGGATGATAAAATTGTGTGTGTGAAAACTGTGTATGTGCGTGGATCTGGAGGGGGGCTGCGGAGGAAGAGAGGCAGAGGGGGTGAAGGGTGGAAAAGGTTGACAAAGACAGAGGAGAAGCCATCCACTGCAGACAGACGCACAGATATCAGAGTGCCACCCTCTTACAGGTGTTTGTCACAGCGTGTGAGTAAGTGAGCCCCTGGAGGATGGGTGGGTGACAGGGAGTCAGGTTGGAGAGAGTAATCTCCACAGGATTAAGAGTGCTGCTCCTGTGTTAATGTGACTGTCAATGAGAATTAAGTCTCCGGACCGATCCCCTCCACCAGGCTCCCCTCTCCCTCGCCTGTCGGCCCTGTCACACTAATGACACCGCTTTCTGTGGAGTGCCACTACCGGCGCACTCAAAACAATGGGGAAATAATTACACAATACAGTACAAATTGCAGAGCCGAGCCACAGGACGGGCAGGGATACAAGCGAAGGGAGGGAGAGGGAGGGAGGGAGGAGGGGATGGGATGGGATGGGAAGGGAAGGGAAGGGAGAGGGAGAGGGAGGGTGGAGACAAGGATGACTAACAATTACAACACGATAGGGGTTGGGTCTCATTACTGCGCCCATTAACATGCACCGAGTAATTTTCCACACTCGGCTGTGTGTGTGTGTGTGTGTGTGTGTGTGTGTGTGTGTGTGTGTGTGTGTGTGTGTGCGTGTGCACTAGACAAAGACACACACACACAGAAAGGGAGAGAAGAGAGAGAGAGAGAGACGCTTCTGTGCGTGTACGCCCAATAGAGTGTGGCCATTAGGTTCTGCAACACACCTCCTTGGCTCCGTGCGCAATCTGCTTGGAGAACCCGGCGGCACTTCATTTCTCTCTTCTATGTCTGAGCTGCGCGCGCCCCGCTATTCCCAGCCGATCTCAATCCATGCAAAGAGATTAGAAGGCGAGCAAAAAGAGTCTGGTCAGCGGATCAGCCTGGCGGAGCACTCAATAGGTGCTAAGCGGAACCGATCGCTTATTTAACCTCACAGTGATGAAACACTGCATCAATCTCACCTCATTTTTCCGCGATCTTTCTAACGGCACGCGCTGCACATTATCACAGGACGGACGGCCGTTTGAACCGGCTCGTCGTGTGTTCCATTCTTTTACGCAAAGCTATGAAAATGAGGAGACATGAGTGATCAGGAGATCGGCGAGGTTTTCTATGAAAATTACGCTGTTAATAACACATCGTTCCCCAGCAAAGCGTGTCCGCTGCGCTCTGAGCCAAACAGCAGCAAAGTTGCTTTCAGTTTGCCAGTCAGTCGCCACCTCTTCTCTCCCTGCTCGACATAGAAAAATGTTCCACATACAAAGTCCTCCTCCGACCCTAGCCTTTACGCTTTAACCTACAGACCGCGCGTTATGAAGGAGACAAAGAGAACTTAAACGTGAATTATACTAATTAAATCTAAAGAGAAGGGGGTAAAACATCTTACCCAAATCTATAACCGCGATGGCATGATCTTTGGTAGCTGTACAAAGTCCAGGTGAGGCGATAGTAGAGCTTTGCCACTTTCTGTTTCAACTCCAAGGCGTTTTGTTTTCACACCAAACAGGGCAATCCTAGTAAGTCTTCCGTCCGGGTACCCGCGCACAAACACGCTAAAGAATGAGTGAGGAGATATGCTGCCACTCCGCAGAGCCAACCCTCCGAAACCGGGCTAGAAGACAGGGCTCGCGTAATAAGGACGTGCTCCAACTTGCCATGATCTCGTTGAGTCCCATCTCAGAACCAGACTGAGGAGAAAGTCATCAGAAGTGCGTAATTCCCCCAAAGCGACACCGGGTTGATGACACTCCGCACAAGTTCATCTCGTTATGTGAGTCTGTCACACAGAGGCGTTATAGTCGCCGGGGAGATGCTGATGAGAGTGATGGTATAGTGATATAGGAGTGATAGTTGCTCTCCCGTCGCTCCTCCCGAGCAGGGATCGATTGGACCTGAGAAATGCGATGCGAGCCCGTCTTCCCCATTCAGAACACGTGCAACAGCGCCCGCCCAGTTCACCAGCTCCCTAGTACACCCCTTCTTCCTCACTGATGTCATGTAGTTTACAAGTAGCCTGGACCGTACGTATAGGTCCAAGGAGAGATGAGACACACGTCAGTGGGTTGTTTTTTTTTGGTTTGGTTTGGTTTGTGGGGGTTTTGGATTGCCATTAGTTAATCTTAAGGTGTTCCATCTCACTTTTGATTTCCAGAATTTTTAAACGCTGAGGTTATATTAAGTCCTGAAATTTCTTCAGGACATAAGCTATATGGCACAAGTTGCAAATCATATTTGAATGAGAAATCAGTGATGTCGATCTAAAAGGATTTTAGATCATTTTTCCCACTTTGGCTTGTTTGTTTAAGCCGATCAGTAGTTTCGGTGTCTGTTAAGGTACGAAGTACACGTACAATGCACATCAATGATTTCTATGGATTTGCCTAGTAGGGATCACAAGCTGAACATTCCAGCGAACATTCACACTTCAGTTATCGCCACTTCATTATTCGTGTACCCTTGTGTGTGTGTGTGTGTGTGTGTGTGTGTGTGTGTGTGTGTGTGTGTGTGTGTGTGTGTGTGTGAGTAGGATTGTCTGCTTTTGTTCCCGAGTGACTGACAGGTGCGCGACTGTGCAAAAATCGCTGACCTGTGCTCGTCAAATAATAGCCCACCTCGCCCCAACACTTCGCTCATATTACAAACAGTGTGTGGATGTCAATACTTAGGTTCCTTGCTCGGATATGCACGCGGATGATGTAAAACTACCCACTATCACCACCTCCCTTTCACCCACCAAGATGTTAAACAGAATTTAATCACCGCAGCCTCTCCGTTACGCACCAGGAGACAGCCTATCAATTATTCCATCCCCAGAATATTCTTGTGTGTTGATGGCGATTGATTGCTTTGCGCTGCATTTGCAGTCGTTAAGACTTTGGGGATGTCGATGCCTGCTAACGACCCAAAAGTAAGGGCTATCAGACAGACTCAGATGTCTTCCTTGTCTTCTTGTTGCCAGCATTGTTGCGCGACAAGATGGACTCAGTGTCCGCTGAGGTTGTTTTTTTAATTGTATTTTTTGAGGTTATGGCTTTTTTTTTTTCTTTTATTGCTTCTTTAAAATTTATACAAAAATGAACCACGCGCCGTGAACCACATCATGAAGCATAGGTAATCTCAGACACTGCCCTAAGCACCTTGGGACCATTTTTGCCCCCTGTGTATAGAGTGAGAAAGTCCAGTGTGTTGCTTTGAACCGATTAATCTTTGCTTGAATCTATTACAAATCGATCTGTCTGGCTTTGAACTGAGAACAGATTAGACATTGATGTAGGTTTGCAAGGAGTGAGGTACATGCAGCACTTTTACTCGCAAGATCCAGATAAAAAACATTAAACCGAAGCAAGTTTCCTAGTTTCAGCACCACGGAGAGCGCCAGACGCACTGCATACAAATTCAGCGAGTTGGACAGCTCCAGACTGTTCCGGTGTTCCGTCACCGGGCTTTTCTGTGGATTTACTTTGCTGTCAAGCGGCTAATCCACTTTGGAGATAAAAGTGGTTTAACGGTGTAAATGGTAAGTAAAGGAGGGGGCGGGAAAAAAGTTGATACTATATCCTGTTTGTAGCGGCAAGTGATTGTATCTACAGTCCTGAACCCGTGTGTCCCAGTGGGGATCTGAGGCCTTTTATCTTAAAGTGAGGCAGCTAATGGATGCAACAGCCCACAGCACTTATCTCATCTATCGTTCGTCAGAGGGTCACATAGTATAAAAGGAAGCTGCATCATGTGGACCTGGCCACTTTTCTGGAGAGCGCCGAATGGTGTGAAATTAAATTTCCTTGCGTTTTACCTCACATTGCATTTAGAGATTTCAAAGTCACCAGATTTATTTTTCCTAAAAAAAAACAAACAACAACAACAACAAAACAAACCGTTTTGGCGTTTAAGCTAACATGAAATGCTAAAGGTCGCAGAAATGTCCTTCTGTGTTGTGGAAAAAGTAAGAGTATATGCTTGAAGGCCTCCTGGCATGTCATGTAAAGAGAGAGACCAGGGTTATAGGATATCGTTTGGAATTATTCCACCCCCCACCCCCCCAATAACAGGGGAGAAAAACATTATGGAAATGTCTGTTCATAACTTGAGGAATATTTCTTACTACTTGATCGATATTCCTGCATTAATCCTGCTGAAATGCACTGTTTTTTCTGGTGTGGGCACGCCTGGAAAAGTGGCCATGGTAAGATGAGCGGGCTGCAATTGATTTGTCTGAGTTCGGCGTGAGAAGTGTTTGTCTTTTGAGATATATTAGACTATGCTAATGATCGTGCTGCAAATTACAGCAAGAAATGGCTTTATGAAAGAATGAAGGACTGACGGCTCAGACGTGATCCAATCGCTTTGTTTGGAATTCCATCCAGTAATTAAACCTCAGTCTTTATTTGAAATCGCTCTCATCATCTTGACGCTATTATTAATTCTCACTGAAGAAAAAAAATCCACATTTTCATAACGGGGAATAGCCGTAATGTGCATCCTTAGAAGTCTGAACTGAGGCCTAAGGTAGAAAGGCAAGACCTGACAGGCAAGAGAAGGAACCCTGAACAAAAGCTGTCGTGTGCGCACACATAGGGAAAGTTTTACGTACTTGTAACTTTCTGCAGTTTATCTCATGCTGGAAATTATTTGGGTGACCGAGTGCGCCTTCTCTTCCAGGCAGACGATCCATTTAGAATGCGCTTTGGTCAGTTTTGCGCTAAAAACCATGACTTACTCATCGATTCGCAGCGGTCATGAAGGTTAATGAAAACAGACATCCTGGTTCCTCTGCTTTTGATCCCCCTCTGCATCAAGATTCTTCATTTCTTTACGAGGTCACTGGCAGTAACCCGAGCAGGGCCATAAATAGTGTCCATCCCAGACAGGCCCGGTGTCTGTCAATACTCTGAAAGTTCAGACACAACATCCGAAAAGAACACGCAGGAGAACGACTGCTGACAGCAAACTTGGGATATTGAAGCAAACGCTTTTGAACAAATATTGTCTCTTTGTGACCCACTGGGTACGTTTGTGAATAAATTATTCTCGGTGTCTACACCGTTGAACCAAGTCTGTCAGGAACGATCACACAGCGCAGGCTGGTGATTTGGCCTCATGTGTGGTGTTGTACTGCCCCCATGTGGCCACGATCCGTCACGCGGGTACTTCGGGTAGTTTTTGAGGTCATCCAGATTTATTACGGTGACAGTAAAAACTGAACAAGTGCCCTTTTGCGAGGAGCCCTTTCCCTCCTTAGACCTGAACTCAGTAAAATAATGAAACCCACAGCAAAGAGCTGTCTGGCATCAGCAAGAACTGGCAAGGCAGAGGCTTCAGTTTTTCCCTCCAAGGTCAGACTTCAAAAGATGATTGATTAAATTAAGATGAATTAAATCTCTGATGCCTAATATGGCCTACATAGACACAAAGATATGCTTCAGCATGTTTTTTTAAAATTATTTATTTTAAAATTTAACACAGCTCCTGAATATGAAATTGCCCGCAAGTCTAGGAAAGCCCCAACCAAGTGTCTGACTCAGTCCAACACAGTCTCATGGATAAATAAAACATCAGGCTCACAGAGGCCAAGAAATATGAACATTTTCTTGTGATCGCTCAAAATACTCCTGTGGATAGCACCAGACTGCATGCAAAGTGTCATTCCAATTCAGACAAATTTATCGTAAAATACAAAACTAACAGCATTCAGAAGTCTCTGGAAAAGGTAACAGATAATAGCAGCACTCTCATTATTTGACCATAACGACACTTTCCTTTGGTAAAATGCAAAGGAATTTATAATGAAAAAGGCATTGGCATCAAAAGGTATTCAATCAAACCAGCACAACATATTTTTAAATAATAAATGTGACAAATATTAAAGAAAACCAGGTCAAATTTAAATAAAGATCCAGCAGCAAAGAGTAGAGCTGCAAAGCCAGTTAAATATTTTTGCTTTTCATCCTAAAACAGTCTTTATCAGTATGTTTGGAGTGTTAAGGTTTACATACACATACATCCTAACATACAACATACACATACGTGTATGCACCGTTACTGTTCTAAATACTATTCCTGCATTTAAACACACAAACATTAATACTGATACAACAGAAAATACATCATGGCAGTAGGGAACACACATGCTGTATCTTACCATTTAGACTTCTATGTGTTTGGGATGAGATTGTAACTTAAAACCACGATTTCAAAATGTCAGACTACAACTGGATGTGAGAATCCAGCATGTGAATACTGTTCACCGTATTAGACTGGTTTATGCAGGATGTGCGCAGAAATTCTAGCGTGGCTGTCAACAACTCTAGAGGCTCCCGTCAACGTGACACTGATCAAATGGGACAAGATGTCGCATGTGAAGGAATGTCGTAACAGCTGCTCATTTGCTAACTCTGGCGACGTGGAATGAAGCAGACGCAGGGAGGTAATGAAGAAGCATAGGACACATCTTATTGCTTTCCAGATGGTTCCACTACACACGCCTAGTCCTTTAACTGATTTGACACTAATAGAGCTAGTGAAAGCCATTCAAACTCGAGCTGTCCGCCATACTGTTTTCATTCATCCAGACCTGTCAATGCAGCAGATAGTAGGTGACAAAAAACCCGCTGCACCACTGTGATTCACTGGTAAATGTGGCAACCTTTCAAGATACCTTAACGATTACTCTGCCAATGTGAAGTTTTTTTTTCCCATCACAGAAAAAAGCAGGTTAAAGTTTAGAGTTCTTCAGCAGCCAGATGTCTGCGCCCCCTCGGTCCACTCACAGACGCTCTAGAGTTCATCACGAAGGGCACGGCGCTGCCATTTAGGATGGTGCGTGACATAATCGGCTGCCTCCAGCACAAGGCGCATGAACTCCTCCACATCAAAGGAGTAGTTGGTAAACTTCGGATGGTCCCCAAGGGTGGGATGGTGACCCTGAGAGAAGCATTAGAGAGGATGTGTGAAACACAGAAGCACAGGAGAAAGACAACATAAGAGCATAGGCGTGTGTGTTTACACGCTAACCTCACTGTTACACGAAGAGGACAAAGATGTTATATAAGTACGAAATGAAGTCTTTACATTTGTTCTGTTGCACCAATAACTGCACATAATTCAGTGTGCACATGTGAGGTTAAGTGTGTACACTTATGTTACACAGGTGAGATGAATTACGAAAGCTGCTGCTGGGGTACTGGGAAGCTAATGGCGTATACAGGAGTTTCCCCTACCTTGTCCTGTGGGAGCACTTTGTCCATTTTCTGCCAAGTCACGTATCGAATGCCCCGCAGCCGAGCCAAATCTCGATAGCAGCTCTCATCCTGACAGTTATATCTAGGAGGGACGGATGCAGACACTTTATCTCTTGCTCGCCTCGATCTGCCTCTCTTTCCCTCGTTCTAGCTCAATTTCTCTCTCTCTGTCTCTCTTTCTCTATGCACACAGTGCTTCTTCCTTTGTGTCACCCTCCAAAATCTACACCCAACTCTCTCTATGCTTCTACACACACACACACACACACACACACACACACACACATTTCAAGTAGCTCCTTTGCTGAGGATTGCCAGGTGTGATGAGGAGCTGCTTAATTAGACAGTATTTCACAGTCATATACCAAGTGGCTGAGGGGTACTTTGGACAGAGCAGGCTGCAAAACAAACTGCTCTCCCCGTGCCTGTGCTCCACCTGGCTTTTACTCACACATACACACAACTATGCACACATGCATGTGTACAGCTGACACACAGATGGACAATGTCACTCACAGCTCAAAGATGACAGACCAGTCAGGGAGGAAGAGGAGGTGGGTGAGACCAGCCCCGTGCATCCCTATAAAGATGTCAGAGTTGTGGGTGATCCTCAGCTGCTCCAGGAAGGGAACATCCCTGAAAGACAGACAATGAGTTACACATCAGTCATTGTGACTGATTCCTTTATTCTTACACACAGCTGTATAACAATGTGTGGTGACCAATGCTGAGCAGCACTGAAAGCTTCCTAGACTCGTGTAGCCAGCGCTCTATAACTCACTTGTATTTGTAGTCTACCACATTGACCTCCAGTGAAGGCACAGTCTTGAGGGCATTTACCAGCTGTAACAACAACAAAAGAACAGGTTCTGTGATCAATGAGACAGCAAACAAATACAGACAGTGACAATATAAATCACAAGCCTTGTTTTTTACTCATACTTTTTATAACAAATAAGATTTTAAATAGGCACTTAACAGAGGTGGGCAGTAAATCGATAGCTGAAGGAGGAGGTGTGAGGGAGTTGTATAAAGTAAAGACAGAAATGTAAAAGAGACAGAAGACAAAGAGAAAGAAAAAGGAGGACAAGCGGTAAGAAAACAGGAGAGTTCTGTGCCGCCTGTCCTGCAGAGTGAAGAACAGGTACAAGGAAGAAAGAGACAAAGAGAAGGGCCAGTGGTGCTGGACTCACCTCCATTTGGTTTAGTATCCTTCTGTATTCTGTGCTGCGTGCAAGCAGGGTGACACGAACACGCCCCTCCTGGAAACAGCAACGCACCCAATAAACAATCAGCCAAGGACAAACAAAAGATAGACAGCTGGGAAAACATGGTGCTCATACAAATTAACGCACTTACAGCGCAGTGGATAATCTCAATAGCCTAAAATCACGTTTAGAGTCCAATTTTTAATGTGACAATGAGATTTTTTTTTCCTGAAATAATCTTATTAGTCCAGACAGCCAGCTTAGGGATATTTCTTTTCACGGTCTACTACTGCCATCTTGTGATCAGAAAGAGTATTTAGACTTTTGGAGGGGTCACAATCTGTAACATACTGTTAAACAGTAAGGGCCCTTCATTAGCTTATCATCAAAATAAATGCAGGAAGTTCAAACCAGTGAAATAATCTAAATACAAAAAAACCAAACTATTATACCTCAGTGGTAATTATATGCAATCAGTACAGACACAATTTCTCTTTTTCGAATTCAAATATATTTCAAAGAGTATTGGGGAAAAGCCAATTGAGCAAAACAAAAAGACAGCAAATTAAGATGAGGTGAGATAGGAGGAGTGGGATGGCAGTAGCAAATGGATAGGACACAATAAAGGAGAGCAGCGTGAGTTTCTGCCTGATGTCATTAATCTAGGGATGAAAGGAAGAGCTGGGAAGAGGGTCAGGGCTGGGAAGACCTCTCATTCAGTTGCCAGCCTGCTATCGCCCGTAGCCCCGTGTCTCACTGAAAAGCCTCTTAGCATATTTTCAGTGAAGAATATGAATACCCAATGAGCTGCTTCACAGGAAGGAAGAAGTTATCGGGCCTCGCTGGTCATAAAGATACAGTCAATCATTACAAGCATGGCACCATAAAGCACTTATGAGGAGGTCTGGAGAGTTATAGATGAAGAATATGAATAAGGAAGTGAGTGCATGGCACTGTCAGTATACAGTTATGCGTGTACTCTTTCAGAAAGTACTATATCAGGTTGGGGTGAGGTGGGTGTAGTGTCATTGATGCACTTAGTATCCAATAACCAATCAACTATTGTAGAAGTCAACATCGTGGTTATGTTACACTTACTGCTGATGGCAAATGATGGCAGACTCAGTGCAAAAGAGGAGGTGCCATCAAGGCAAACATTTTTAAAGGCATCGATCGTGGACTTTTGCAGAGTCTGGGCCAGATGTTTCTGAATGTTACTTACAGAATATGGAAGAGGAAATTATGTTTCTTTTCCTTATTCCTAAAGACTTCCTATTGAAGTTTATAGTGCACATCCATAATGTCGGTGTAATACTCAACTGCCAAGCATTAAAGCGTCCACGTGTGTAATTTGCTTCTACAAATTATGGGTGCAGCCGAATAGTCAGTTTTGCTTAGGAAGGTTCCCTGGAAGTATTTGTGTCCAGATACAAAGAAAATTTAGTTACCTTGTTTCTTAATTACCTCATTTAGCATAAGCTACAGTGGACTATCCTTAATGAAAGGAGAGACGATAATACCGTCCTACTACTTAGAGCAGTGATCTCAAAACAGAAGAGATAGAACAGACCATGTAAATGTTAATTAAAACTGTTTTCCACCTCATGCATTAACTTGATAAATTGTTTTCAATGCTGCAGCGAAATCTTCTTCCTGTTCAGGTGTTGCCTTGAGTGAAGATTATAGGTTGTATTACACTGTATTAAAATAAACCACCTTTACGATTTGCCATAGTTCCGTTTCCATTATTGCAAGCATTTTGAATTATCAGTAAATTAATTTTTACTTCAGGTCAGCTGGGATAGGACCCAGACGCTTACCCACCCACCCTGAGTTGGATAATTGATTAATGGAGGGAATTGCATTTCAGTCATCGAAAGCCTTTACAGAAAGGAGGAACTGAATCACTAGGAAAGGAAAGAAAGAATAATGTATTTTCTTTTATAGGCTATATGTTCATTTTCTATAATATAATGTCATATTTTAAGAATATGACATTATATTATGTACTATATGACCCGCATGAAAAAAACATGGTGAGAACACGTTGAGATAAAGTAAAACATGCACTTTGTAGTCCATCTTTTTGAAACTCTAGTTTCAAAATGGCACAGATCTCCCATCACGCTCTTAGGGAGTTGGTAAGTACAGTTGGGATTCTTTAAGCAACATGCTTCTATTTTCCTAAGACCTTGTAAAATCTTCTTCAAACCTTTCCTTGATTTCATTACATTTTCCACCAAAGTGAGGAAAAAGCAGTTAGAAAAAGAGAGCGATATGAGAGAGACCCTCTTGTCTTACAGGGCTATAATCATACAATATGAAAAGCCTTGAGCTAACCGCTGTAGAAAAGAAGCGGAATTAGGAAAAGTATATTTTTTAGGGTATTCAACTGCGACCTGGGAAAAAACTTGACATTCCCTATCAGAAATTGAATCCAGACTATGGCAGCAAGAGCACCAAATCTTAACCACTAGACCATTAATGAGACTCTGGCTGCAGAAGATTCAAGACACTTCTACCGGTGGGCTATTTGCTTCCACATATTCATGTTAACTGTAAAAAAAAACAAGAAAAAAAATAAAATCTACAGGTTCTCAAAGTGCATTGGCCATTTGTAGGCTCTATGACGAACTTTCCAGACCCTTGTCCACAGGTTGTAGCTGTAAGCAAGTAAGTAAATAAAATAAGTAAAGTTTATTTATTAAGTGCTTTTCACAAACAAACAGTCACAAAATACTGTACACAAAAAGAGTAAAAGAAATAAGAACATTAAGTGCCATGAAAGCTAAGACAAAGACAAAGTAAGACACAATAAAATAAGCAATGTCACTGGGGGAAAATGTTAAAATGTATGTGCAAAATGTTTTGTTCCTATTTGTGCTTTTGTTAGTCTTTAAGCTTAGCAATTCTAACAGAAGACAAAAGTCCCATCTGCCTCTCTAGAGAAGTCAAAGACAAAGACTAAACAAACAGACACCAGCCTGAACCTGTGGCAATAAATCCCTCAAAAGGAGACCATCCTTCACTCATAATGTTTTACCTGCTCTTACTGTTAAACTCGTAGCCTGAAGAGGCATTACCCATTGCATCAGACCTGCTGTTTCTGAAAATGGCTTTACAGAAAAATAAACATTTTAATATAGACATTATAAGATGAGATAAACGTGCATTAGCAAAGAAAAAAATGTAAAATACATCCAACTTATGCTTAGTCTTTATTTAGTGAATGTATTAGTCAATGTCCCACTGATTACAGTTTAGCCTTTTCCATGAATCAAACCCATGATATCAATGAGCAAATCAAATTTTACCTGAGACCACCAAAGCAGCTCAGTAAGTACTTTTATCTTACATAGTCCCACAATTTTATTGTGAATACATAGGGTAAGAGGCACTACTGCTCTCCCTAAAGTCTGCTCAAGAAACAATATCTTAATTGTTATGCAAACAGTGAGTCCACAGAAGTGGTGGCAAACGAGCTTTTAACTGAAAACTTTTTAACCAAAATAATTGTTCAAAGGCTTGATTCAGTAGGAGTATGATCTATGCACAAGAAAGAAACTTCCGAATGCTTTCACAGGTTCTCTATAGTGGTGAAGTGCAGCCATAATGTTATTTATGAGAAATTATTTGGTGTTATGTATATTATATGGTATAACTCGGACACAGGAAAAGTAATTGCTGTGTTTCCCTAGAGATTTTGTTCCTACCTTTGGCTTGTCTTGTGTGATGTTGAGTCGATGCAGGATGTGCTGGGAAAATGCCCGAAACATCCCTTCACTGTAGCAGTCTGAGATCTGTCATTAACACAGTACATAAAGAGTAAATTTCAATAACATTTATAATTTATATATTATATACATTTATATAACTATTTTTAACTGTTTAATATCAAATATTGTACTAGAATATGTATGCAGTCATACATAAATACTACTCTGAAATTTGAAATGAAGTAAAAACTAATTGAATCTAGCAATACCATCACATTACTGCACTGGACGGTGATAAAAAGAAATAATAAAAGAAATATATACTGTATATTACACACATAGGGAAACTGACAGCTGTATAGATATTTGCTTATCTCCCTGGAGTGAGTATCGTATGAGATGAGGCATTTCTCAGGTTTTAGAATATCACATACACACCGTTGTACTGCAGCTGTAAATGTGAGCACATGAATATAAACATGATGTGCAGCAGGGGCAATCAAAAGCAGCTTGAGGCTGACCTATCAATATTTCACACCTCAAGGCTGGAACCACAGGACGACACATATTTACGTGGGATCCTCTTTGTAGTAATCTCCTTGGAATTATCATTTAAATAACATAAGCACTTGCTGAGCCTTTGAATATATTACAAAAATATTTGACCTAAACTGCATGTTTACGACTACACCAGATATCTTGAATTTAGGAAAGACCTTTAAATATATGCAATGTGTGATAAAAATAGATAGAGACGCAAACAAAGCAGGTTTGAAGATGTAAGACACTGCAGTTTTCATATAGCAAATACATATATGAATCTCAGTAGTTACACTAATTTTCACACACACACACACACACATGCGGGGGGTAACTTACAAGAGGAGTGTTGTAAAAAAGACCATATCTCATTCTTGGGAGAAGGGAGAAGAAGGCATCTTTGAAGCAAACCTATACACAAATGGGAAGAGATCAAACTTTAACTATCTGATATGACGCAGAAATTATTGTCAAGTTGTAATAATGACATCTACATGCATGCATGTATTGGGAGTCTATAACAACACTTGCACTACTGTATCGGAAAAGCCAAACAATCCCCTGATGGTTTCAACTCTTTCAAAAACCGCACATTGTTTGTGACACTGGAATGATATTAGATCCTGACCAGTAAAGGATTTTTAGGATTGATACCCTTACCAATATTTGGGGATTTAAAAATAAGATATTACAATATCGAGGATGTTTTCTTTACCTTTCACACATGTTAAACATAAACAGGTTTTCCTAACATGTGTTATTCCTAGTTTTTTATTTATCTTACCCCTCATCAAAACACTGGTTGTCATGTTTGTAGCATTTCAAATATGTGTGTTGCCAACAAAGATCTTACAGAGTGCCCTCTTGTGGAAAACTATGCCATATAAACACTCAGAACATAGTTGAAGAGTATTTCCACCATTTCTTCTTTACTTTTCACATTTTTCATTTTCAGCCATTATAAATGCAAATAGTAGTATCGTCCTAAACATGTGGAAGCTGACTTTAAAACAATGATCAACTCTAATTTTTTTCTACTCTCTAGGAAGCACTTCCTTGTGCCATTCTTAAGCAACTTGGCTTGATTTCATTAGTTTAATAAATTAATTCTTTATGAGAATTGTGAGATCAGACTTTGATCTCTGACTAATCGTTCAAAACATTCATGAGAGCATCCTTCGCACTACCAAAAGAAAAAAAGAAGAAAAAAAAACACCAAACAAAAAGAGCACACACATTCAGAGCAAGTCAGGAGTCAAACCCAAGAACATCTGAGCTCATTGTGCCACTGACCCCCTCTGAAACTGAGCAAATGTAAGGTGAGGTGACAATTTGTTATTTGAACAAATTTCAGGGCTGAATTTGTTCATAATTTTCTGATTCTGGTCTCTGCCCAGTCAATTAGTGTATCTCCATGTTAAGCAATTAGTAAGACTATGTAAATATAGTGCAGTTCAAACACCAAAGAAAACGTAGAACATTTATATTTTGGCCTCAGCAACAGAGAATAATGTCAAAATTATTTTCCAGGACAGCTGTGTAGGTACAGGGCATCTTCTCCTGAACCTCTAAAAATACCTGGTTTGCCAGAGTTGTGATTATACCTACTCTTTTTGAGTCAAAAGTCTTCAGATGGCTGATGTCATACTCTGAGAAGGCCCTCCACGTTTCACTGAACAGATCTCCATAACCATAAAAACTCTGGGAGAAACATATAAAATGGGGAACAAATGTTGATTCAATCTCTGTCACAGCAGAAAAAAAAAAAAACAAAGCAATAAAATCCAAATTAACTACATTATGCCTCGAGCACCACCAGAGGCAGTTCTTCTGAAGTTTTGCTTTTGTACAAAAATCTATTACCATACTATTATGCGGCAGCTTGCAGCACTGTGCAATTTGTGATGAAAGGTCACTGCTTTCCTTCTTCCTGCCAGTTTTCTCTAACTCTGAAAGAGGCGTTTATAAATTCATGGGGAACGGGAAAATCCAGCCCTGTGTCTTCTTCTAACAGACAAGTGTGGCATAAACATTTTAGGCATTAAGTGCAGCAAAACAAAGATTTGGAAGGTTATTAATTTATTTATTAGTTATTGTATTTACTTCATTATCCATTATTATTTCCCTTAAATGGAAATAATTAATTAACAAACCCATTGTAGATTAAAACCACCACTGAAACAGCAGTGGCAAGCATCAGGTACCCACCGTGTCCCACATGACAATGTTGATATCTGAGCTGAAGGAGTTATTGATGTGCTGGGAGATGTATAGGTTGATGAAGTCACAGAAATGGTGGTACATGTTCACCCCTGTTACACAAACAAATAAAATACATATATATATAAATAATAATTATTATTATATTATACTGTTACACTTTCAGACAGTTTTTTAATTCTCAGATCTCTATAATGTCATAGAAATGGGATACACTAATATTGTCATCTCAACTGTGGCCCTGTACAACACCAAAGCTTGTGTTTCGAAGGCACACTCAGAAAGTTGGCCTAAAGAGAGCAAAAATCATGATCAAAGTAAATTAACTGGTCGGTTACTATAAGACAAATAAAGATTATTCTGAGTTGTGACTCATGCAAAGCTGCTCTAGTAGAATTAAAGAATCAAATATGGATATGAGAATAGCTCACAGAGCTTTTACATTTTCACCTTCCTTTTAATCTTTTCATCTTGGCGATGGCCTATACCTGTTGCTTCTCTACGATGTCTTTGCTATGTAACAACTCCTATTCCATGTTTTCACTACCCTGAACCCCTCATACAATAGTGTTATTTTTGGTAAAGTTCCATCTCACTAGGGATGTAAGAAAATATCGATACAACCAAATATCGCGATATTTCGCGCAATGATACTGAATCGATATTTAAAATCACTGTTATCGATTTTTTTAATTGAAAAATGACATGCATTTACTGTTTATTTCTTTTGTATGTTGGAATTCAAACTCCGGCCACTGGTTTGCAGTTTTCACCACCTTTACTATGACGTAAAAACGAGGTCTCGCGATAACTGTAGAAGCGTCTAGTTTGCCAAAAGAACGAAGTAGAACAGTCAGTGGACGTGTGTGATGCTAGCTAACTGATGACTGAAGAGGAGAGGATACAGCCGGCCCCCGCAGCTTTCAAAGCTGATGTGTGGACTTATTTTGGAT
>NW_024582812.1:224666-229666 GCF_018398535.1 Haplochromis burtoni
GTTTTGATGCTCCATAGAGCAGTTTTTGGATAAGTATTTTACAATCATAGTACTTAGAAAGACTTCAGTGTTACATGTTTACTTTTTTCATGTTAAAAAATACTTGATATTTCAGTAAAGTAGTTTTTGTTTGTTTATTTGACATGACTTCTAATAAGGCAGATGTTAATTTCTCCATTCATTTTGAACTTAGTGTTTTTGTTTCAGATGTTTCATGTCAAGCATTAAACAGTTTGGACTGTTTACTTGAGTTTTCCTAATTAAATTTAGTCCTACTAAACACAAATATCGTCTGGCGTTTAGTATTGCAATATATCGTATCGTCTACCCTGTATTATGATACATATTGTATCGCCAGATTCTTGCCAATACACACCCCTACATCTCACCTTGACTTGGTTTCCTATTCAAGCTGGTAGACACAAGCACAGTGTGCTTGACTGCTCAATGCAAAGTCACATTTAAGGCAGACTGCGAACTATCTATTTTGATTTCTTTAATTTTAATTTTAATTTTTCTCTGATTTTAAACAAAAAATATCACTAGTATTCATTTGTGTGGATAAAAGCAGAAAAAATGCTGTCAATACATTGCTGCAACATTTAAATGAGGTTTTAAATGCGTCAGTTTCAAGTATAGTAAGAGTAAAAGATTCAAGCTTTCTGTTAAGGTTTCAGGGCTTTAATTTGAGTCCAGTAAATCTTTATTACTCACCAGCATCGAGTTTCATGAAAACTGTAGGTTTTTCAACTATAAGGTCACAGTAACCATCCTCTATGGGATGAAAATCCAGATTTGTGTATGTCTGCAGCTCAGCATACCTACAAAAACATCAAACAACTATTGTAAATAAAACAGAAAAATTATAAAATTATAAAAATTATATATGTAACTGGAAAGGCAGGACATGATGAAAAAAACATATGAACACACCAATAAAAACAAACACACAAATTAAGACATCAAAACAAATTATTCTTTTAGAAGATTTAGTGATGCAGAATAATCTATATCAGAAAACAAAAACATAATTTTCTGAGCTGTTGTCACAAGTGTTTACTGTTAACTGCAACGACAAAATCATGTTATGCAATAAGCTTAACTCACTTGAAGAAGCTTCACATAACACTTCATGGGCATTTATGAAGATTAATAATCAAGTGAAATGAAAAATTCACTGAGAATTATAACTATAAAACTGTAAATTTCCGCTGATTGGAAACATACATTAACTATCTATTTCTTTCAAGGCTTATGTAACTGTAAATATGTAATGGCAGTTGACACATGTAGTTAGGACTTCTACGGACCTGGAACAATATTTGGTTATTATTTATATAATTATCCTACCAGTGGCGTGATGAGTAAACAAATTAATCATGAAGGGCAAGAAAACCAAAAGGTCAGGTGAGGTCAAAGTTTGTTCTCTGACCAAATTTGTACGCTATTTAAGAGCGTATCCATGCCAACACGGAAAAATAGCACGCGCTGCGAGCCAGCCAGGAGTCAGAGAGGAGAGTGTGGTTGGGTCTTTGGCGAAGGTTGGTAGTTTTGGTCTGAAGTTTGGCAGTCCAAGGGTTCGGTTTTTTCGCATTCCTCGAGAGTATGTAGTCTTGAGGTAGGTCTTGTCCCGCCTAGAGCATCTTGGAAATGGGGTTGAGGCCGTTGTTTGGGCGTTGTTGTTCTTGTCAACTAGTTACTTTGGGGGGGATTTCGTAGTTCGCTGGTTTTGGTATCGTTTTATATGGAGGCGTTGATTGTGGGTTTCTATGGGGTTTGTCTATGGTTTTTTTGCTAGGTTGGTTTTGGGGTTGTGGGTCTAGTGGTGGGGCGCTGCTAGTTGCTCGGCAGGGAGGATGGGGTCAAGGGTGGCTCTGTTTGTTGGTTTCGTTCTCTTGCGTTCGAACTGTGGTCATTCAGGATGGGGTCTAGGGTCGCAGATCCGTGGTATAGTGTTTGAGTGGTGGGGGTGACAATGTGAACGCTTGGGTCTATCTAGGTGGAAGGTGCCTTGTGGAGCGCGGTGTTATTTGTGCTGGACCTGGTGGGGTGGTTAAGTCGGGTTCGAACGCTGGTTCTGGTCAGTAGTTCAGGTTTGGAGGAGTGTGGTCGGGTTCTGCCCCTTACTGCGTGAGTCTGTAATCTGTATTTTCCTATTTACGAATGTTTGACTTTCAGGTTTACTGCTAAGCCGTGTTTTTTTTGTTTTGTTTGTGTGGGAGAAGGGTTTCGTGTGGTCCATGGTTGTATAATGCCTTTGTAGAGTGAGTGAGGGTCGAGGGTTTTCCGTGGATTGTTATGGAGCAGGTATGTGATCTTTAGCCTGACAAGGGTGTAGATATTTGGCGTTGGTGTGATGTCTGATGCGGGTTCGGGTGGCGTTGAAGTTTGTAGATGTCTAGTGTGTTGGCTGTTCCCTGAGAGTTCGCGCGCGTGCGTACTCCCTTGAGGTGTGATCGAGGTGGGCGTAGTTGAAGCAGCTGGGCCCGAAGAGCCTGCGATCCCTGAAGAGGAGGTGAGTCAACTGCTTAACGGCATAGACTTGACCCCCCAGCAGAAGGTCGAGCTCCAGACCCTGCTGCAGAGGTGGCGAAAGGTGTTTGCTGTGAACGAGGAGGATTACGGAAGAACTGATTTGGTCCAACACCAGATCCACACAGGTGATACACCACCCATTAAACAAAAATATCGTCCTTTACCACCACTGATGTACAAAGAGATTAAGATACTTCTAGCAGATATGCTGAAAAAAGGTGTCATTCGGGAGAGTAGCAGTCCCTGGGCAGCCCCCATTGTGTTGGTGAGGAAAAAGGATGGCAGTTGGCGATTTTGTGTAGACTACAGATTTTTGGCTGTTGTGTTGAGGGTGTTCTGGTGTTTTGTTTGTGAATATAGGTATTGTGGTAGGTTGGCTGGCTTTGTCTATTTTTTTTGTGTTGTATCTTACTATGAATTAAATTCATTCGTCGAACTGTCATAATAGGGAGTTGCGTTCGCGTTTTGGTTTGTTGTGGTTTGTTTTTCCGTCTCCCGTTCCTTGTTGATGTTGGCTTGTAAGTAAGACTTTGGGTTATATGCGATGTTTCTGTGATCTAGTAGAGCTGAGTGGTTTTCCACATCTTGTTATCTTTGTGGGGCGTTTTGTATTGTGGGTTGTGTGTGCGCATGAGAGGGATCTGTGTCGAATGGAGGGAAATGATTTGCCTTAAGGATCGGGTGTGATGTATAGAGGAGCTATTTGGGCAATTGGTACCTGTTTTACTCTCTGTCTTTGGGTTTTGTATCTGTTGAAGTTTTGATTGCGTTCGGGAGGTGCGCTTTTGGGACGGCTCTGGTAGATTTGTTGTGTGTCGCCCTCTGGGACTACCTTTGTGCGTAGGGGGGTGAGACTGGGCGCTGAGTGCATGTCGGTGTTTATAGTAGTCACCGTTTCTGAAATCGGTTTGGGTATGATGCGGTATTGGATAGTATATTATCGTAGTCTTGTCGACTGTTTTTTTTTGTTTGTTGGCGTTGGAGCTTGTTCACTATCTGTTGGAGTGCGGTTATCTAGTGCATTGTGTTTGGAGAAGGGTGGCGTTGGTGCTAGTAAGGCTTGTGCAACATCGGGAGGTTGTGGTGTTCTGTAAGTGCTGAGGCTTTTGGGAGGCGAGTATGTGAGTGTGTTGGTTCCGGAGGGGCTTGTTGGTATGTGCGTGTGTGTTTGTGGTGGGGGGTGTGGGGATTCGGTTGGTTTCACCTTGGTCTGAGGTGAGTTCTCTGGGTGTTTTGCAATTTTTGGTCGATCTTTCTAAAGGCAATGTGGGGGGTTAAGGTGTTGGTGTTTGTTTTGGGACTAGAGTTACTCTCTTGGTTTGAGGTAATATATGCCCGAAGGGGCTGTTCTTCGGGTGCAACGTGGTGCCGTTGTTTTCTCCTGGCTACCTGGCGTTTTGAGCCTTCATTGTGGTTTGGGTGTGTGTGTTTTTGTTTGTTTGAGTGGGGGTTTTCTGTGTTTGTTCTATGTTCAGAGTCCTTCCTTGGCTGTGTTGCAGGTTATTTACTTAATGTATGGTTGTCGGAGGTTGTGTGCCCTAGGTTTGCTAGGTTTGTGGTGGTTTTTTCGATTGGGTTGACTCGTTTTAAATGCTCTGCTCGTGGATATTATTCTGGTCCTTCTAGCAAGGTCGCAAGCATATGTGGGGCAGTTTGTGTTGTGTGCGGATTGTTTTGGGGTGTGGCTTGCTTGAATGGAGGAAGCCCGGTTGACATGTTTGTCGTTGAAGTGTGCTCTGAGCCGAGCCCTGCCCTGATTTCTGGCTTATGCACATTTGGTTCCGTGGAGTCCCTTTGCACTGTTTAATTTATGGAGGGTGGGGCCAGCAATGTTGTCAATTGTGGCCTGTTGTTGGAGGGCTGTGTTGATGCTTTCGCCGGTGCAAGAATGAGCTAGCAAGGTGTTTTGAACGGTGGTTGAAATGCTGGCCAGGTTATTTGCCTGGGTTATATGCTGGAGTGGTTGGGTTGTAGGTCTCTGGGTAACAAGCTGCGCTAGGCCGTTTGGACTTGGATCTTAATGACAAAAACGGATAGGTTGCGCTGGGTTTGTCGGAAGACTGGGGAGAATTCGTTATTAGGCATCTTAAAAAGATGGGCCAGTTGGGATTGACTGAGAAGTTTCAAGGATTAAGCTTGACGAGGGTCCGCAGGTGAGAGTGTTGTTGTTTAGGTATTATGAGGCCGAGCGAGGACAAGTGCCTGCGTGGGCCGCACGGTACAGGAGATGCGGACTGGGACTGGTGGGTGGTCATACTAGAGCTAATCGCTTGTGGGTGGTTCACATGGGTGGCATCGGGCTTGGTCTGACTTCGGATGTTGGTTTTGTGTTTTTATTGTTGTTTTGGTAAAGGGGTGGGTGGTTGTGTTGTTTTGGGGGGTATTGAGCGGTGGGGTGTGTTTGGCTCTGTTGGTGTGGGGATATTTTGTGTGTTGCTGTTTGTTGTGTTGTTACTGGTTGGTTT
>NW_024582812.1:234666-236038 GCF_018398535.1 Haplochromis burtoni
AGGGAGAGGTGCTAGTTGAGCCTCCATTTTATGGTTTTGTGCCCAGCGCCTCCAGCCCAGCAGCCGGGAGAGTTATCAGAGACGGCGCTCGATGAGGCCTAATTTTGGTCAGCCACCCGCCCGTTACAGGTCGCTTGATTAGGGTGACAGGGACTGTCACAGGTAAAATGTGGGGGGATGTCACACAGTGGAAAATTGTGTTTTTATATTTTATATTTTGTTTTGGATCAGACTGTGTTGGTACAGGGTGTCGATTTTATTTGCATAATTTTATTGTAATAGTGATATTGCATGTTTGTTTATTGATATTCCTATTGCATGATTTTATCTCCATATTTATAGTGTGTGTTTAGTGTTGATTGAACAATATGTTTTTTATTATTCCACTGTGGATTAAGCGGACAATTGTAGGCACCTGTGAGGTGGGGGCGTTCCCCGAGGTGGCCTATCAGCCACCAAACTGACTTAAGGGAGATAATGAGCGCAAAGAAAAAAGGAGAGAGACACACGAAAAGTGGAGAGCTGGAAAACAAAACGTGTGCAAGCCAGCATATGAGAAGAAGGACCTCTGGCCTGACTGTGGGGCGCCACGAGACATTCGGCGATCGGCCAGCATAACCCGGCGATCCAGTCCCGACGGACAGAATAGCGACCGTGGGAGGCGACGCGTGAAATCCACAGTAGGGCAGGGGTACGCCTCTGCCTGCATCTGTGAGTATCGCTTTCCCACTGTTGGGCGCTAGGAGTAGCTTTGCCGGGGAAGGGTAACAGCGGCTGCGCTGACAACGTTGCTGGCCCGTGTCTGTTGTTTCAGGGCGGAGCTACGAGGGAGGCCGTGCGCGGAGGTGGAGAGTGGCTGGACTGCACGATTGCGCACAGTCAGGTGGAGATAGGAGCCTCCTCCCTGGTCTTCTGCTGGCGAGAGTCCACATCCCGGAAGAGGAGTTCCTCTCCTGTCTCTCTCAGCTCGGGAGAATTTGCCCGTGTGTTGCTGGACTGGGAGAATTAGGACCCTGGGGGGGAGTTTTTAGTATAGGGAAAAACATTCATTTAGCTTTGTGTTTTTAGCGTTTAATCATTCCTGCCGGCAGGGTTTTTAGCGGGTTGTAAACACTATTTTTATTGTATACGGGGATTTTAGCTTGTATTTGGGGTTCTGACTGTGTTTTATCCTGAAAATAAATGGTGTGTTTGAAGCCGGCTAAATTTCTGTGCTCTGAGCGCTGACCCACTCACTCCCCTTTCTGCTTGTATAGGCGTGGTGGTGAAGATTTAGTTCCACCAGTTTAGCGGCTACATACAATATCGAAAGGCTTTTGGCTTCGGTCCTCAAGCCGTCGGTAGGCAGCTGGAAACGCCATGCTCAGAACGC
>NW_024582812.1:261006-298108 GCF_018398535.1 Haplochromis burtoni
TATGGATTTCATGAAGAAGGTCAGCCATATCGTTATGTAGGCAGAGGACACTACGGTCACTTACAATGGTAGAACTCTCTTCAGTTGTCTTACAGCTACCGAAGAAGTGGTGCTAGTTCATAAGAGCTTACAGGATGACCCCACCCTCACCAACAGGACCACCCTCAACACCAACAAAGTGTGAGTGTGTGTGTGCTCTTGGAATTCTGGCATCGATCCATATAACTCACATAGAGGAGCAATTACCACGAGCGGAAATGTGGGTGCACCATGAATTCCCCAGTTTAACCCATTGTGGCTAACTCTTATAAGCAGGAAGTGGGAAACAAAGACTGCTAAGTCATCCTGTCCTCGAACACCACTGGTTCAGATATGTGGATGACTCCTGGGTGAAAGTCAAATTTCGGGATGTAAAACCAATCACAGATGACATTAAGGTGGTGCAAAAACACATCAGGTTCACCAGGAAGGATATGAAAAACGACACGCTAGCTTTCTTAGACTGGCAAATTGCCATCAGTAATAGGGGACATTTGAAAGTCATTGCGTAGTGTAAGCCAACGCATACAGTACTTAAGGTTTGACTCTCATCATCCACAACCTAGCACGACCTAGATGTCATCAGGACGCTATAAGACAGAGGGAACACCATGAGATTGGCTGCTGTGAGTAAATGTGATCATTCTAGCTGGATATTTGTTAAGACTTGGAAGGTACCCAAAGAACGCTACGGGGGAACTGAGCGAGACGAAGGACAAGCTCTGGCTGAAGGAAAACCTTTGGTGATCCCTTATGGTTTTAGGAGTTTCAGAGGAGCTCAGATGAACTGTCTGAAAACGCTGTGCCTCGGTGGTTTTCACCCTCCGAAACTGACAGCATTGCTCCCAATACGCACAAAAGCAAGCAGACACTTCGAGCCAGCCAGGAGTCGAACCTAGAATCTTCTGATCCGTGGTCAGACGGATTATCCATTGCGCCACTGGCCCACCGCCAACAAAATCAAAAGGTCAGGTGAGGTCAAAGTTTGTTCTCTGACCAAATTTGTACAATATTTAAGAGCGTATCCATGCCAACACGAAAAACAGCACACTATTCAACTTCACTTTTCTTATTTTCCTTTCCCTTCCTCACTACACAAGAAAGAGCCACGAGGGGAACCTAGGCTATGTCCATACTACCCCAGATAGAATTGAAAACAGCATTTTTGTCTGAAAACTCTCCGCTCTCACTTCTATTTAATTATGCTTTACATTGCCTCTTGAGCATGGCTTTGAGAAGCAGCTATGTGTTGTATAGCTGCTATGACAGGAAAAATTTACATTTTGTCACAAGTAGAGACACCTCATCAAACTGTTTGAACAAGACTAAATTGCAATTTATTCATGGAATAATGAGCACTTGGTTTGTGTATGGTAGCTGCCTACAGAGCTGATTTTGTATTTACCTACCTTTGCTGACCTTTGTGTCAGACCAACGTTTGCTGGTCTGCCACAAAGTAATTAGCCATTATTATAATGACTTGCACATATAGTAAACGGCAGAGGGGCATAGAGATGTATATTACAATGATACCCATTCAGCAAAATTCTGGCATCAACTGTGAAGTGTGAAAAAATAATTAAACACTCTTGTTATAGTCTGTATAAAAACAAAAGTCTAAAACTATCACACAGTGCACTCTCACCAGTGATGTGGGAGTACAGTTTGCAACTGAAAGTTTTTTTCTCTCTCTGAAAGGTAAATTAAAAATCATTTGTGGATGTGTTTCAGTCCTTGACATTGTGTTTTATATTTGTAAATCAAGGAAATCAGTGGGACAAATATCCAGCTTTCTTTTGTTAACAGTTGCTCCGGAAGATTATTAACACAAGCTCAAGATTTCAACAGAAGCCATTCATTGTAGTTTGATTGCTAAGTGTAGGATTCATGTGAATGTATCTGTCCTGCCTCACCAAGACTGCAAGGGGCTTTTGTGGTCGCCCTCTCCAACAAGTGCTTCCTTGTTGAGTTTACAGTGTCCACCAATCTCTCCTGCCTGAATGAAGTCCTCTTTGTACCTGCAGCATAAACACAGTTGACTTTCAAAGCATGCTCATTGATGTTTAAAAAAATAAAAATAAAAACTGTATTTTCAATTGCACTGACCTCTCATGACTTCTGCGTGGCTTTCGTAAGTCCAGGTAAAGATTTGTAGCCTTGCAGAATCTAGTGTGACTACAACACTTTAATGAGGAGTCCCCCTTGAAATGCAAATTCATAAATATTTAGTATTCAGGTGACCAGCAAAATGTGGACCTTAAAGGCCATGAGAGTGGCCTCTTTACTAGGTTCTCTCTATACCACTGCTTTTGAACTTGAAATTATTTTAGGCTCATTGTCTGTGGACTCCTGTTGAATACTGCGTCTATTTCTACCTGTTGTTTCTTCCTGTTGACTCAAAGGCGTGTGGGAACTAAGGAAATGAGCAGACTTACTGGCCGGGTAGCCTTGCAGAGTGTTTTGAGCTCAGAGAGGCGCTCTTTGACGTAGCCGAAATCAGCCTGCTTCCAGAAAAGTTCCTGGGCGGCATCCAGTGAACGGGCCCTGACAGATTCAGACAAATCAGCAAAAGCACAACCATTACACCATCGATGACGCACACTTTGCATGAAACCACTTATACTGTGGAAAATTACATACACTGCAACTCAGTAAATCCAAAATTTCTTAATTTAAAAATCACGACAATAACTTTGGTAATTTCACTGAATATGATGTGAGGGACAGTACCATCCAGAGTCAGCTTTGGTGCACATAGGATAGCTGAAGCGTTTCTCTGGATCACAGTTCTTCTCATAACCCCAACAAAAAGACAGATCCTGGAGTGCATCCTGTTGTCAAAATACAAATTAATATAAGCAGTGTTGTGTGTGTATGTAGGAGAGAGAGGGTGTGAGAGAGAAAGAAATAAAGAAAAGTTACATTAAATCTTATCTTTCTTTTAGAAAATCCATTAGAAACAGAATGTAATATGCAATGTGAAAGACACAGCAGTGGTGATGTATTATCTGCTAATCCATTTACCTAACTAACCTAACTAAGCTGATGCAAAGTCTGTCTAGAAGCAATGGCCCCAGGCACTTAGTTGTGTAGTTATTTTGAATTAACAGAATTAACTTTATTCACTTAAGTCTTACAAAAACCACGTGGAAAGTTTGCAGTTTCACCAAAATAAGATTTTAACAAGCTTTTAATTCAGCTGCTTCTATTTAGAGGAGTCTCTCTCTTGTAAAGAAGCACAGACAAAGCAAAATAAACTGTTAAGTTTCTTCTTTCTGAGTTCAGGAAAACAATATCCATTAAACCAATGCACAGAAATCCAGTATTTCAAAATTACTACTGTGTGGATCACAAGGAAATAGCTCGCATGATGCCTATACTCACAGGCAAAATAATTAATTAACCATTTTCATGTGAGTCATAAGTTAACAAGGTTACCTGTTATATTTTTTTATTCTGAAAGTAAAGTAAAGAACAAACATTAACTCCAACCAAGTTCATATCTTACTTTAAAAGGGCAGAGCGGGTCCAGGCGGCATCGCTTGGCGACCCTCTTGTTGTTGTTCAGGAAATAGGGTACGTGCTCTGGTGGCAGGGAGATCGTGCTGTAGTTGAGAGTTGGTGTTGGTGGTTTGTGGTGTGGGTTTTCAGGCGTCTCAGTGATTACCACAAAGGGTGAAAAAACTATGCTCAGTGCTACCAGGAGCAGCATAGTCAGAATTACACAGACATGCGAAATAGATGCTTCCCTTCACCGCACACTGTGAAAAGGCAAGAGGCAGAGAAACAGACTCAGACTTGCAATGGGTAAAACTTAACACTGGAGTATACAAGCATGTGGGTACAAGCAAGTGCATGGGAGTGTAGCTCTGGGCAGATCTAAGCTTCACAAAAGGAAACGTTTTTTGTCTTTTTTGTTAGTGTTAGTGACCTTTTTCCGTTAGTAACCACAACTGAGGCTGCAGGGCCAAATGAGAAATATTCACTGGTAATAATGTGACCTAATATGCAGGTAGCCAGTGCAGTACCTGGTATTTACACAACAGCCAAATTTGCATGATCAATGCTATTTTGTCAAAAGTATGCATGTTCTTGCACAGCCTGGAGCCTTCGTCCCAATACCATTGACTGATGATTGAATAGTACAGTGTGACCTTTCTTAAAGCAGATACCACATTGTGCTGTATAACAAATGGCTCCCACACAGTTTCACATTCAAATGAAGGGAAGGAAACGAGGAAACTGCCTTATGCTGCACATTTGGTAACAATAGGTGGTGAAGGTTAACGTTATCGGTCAATTAATTGCATATTCTCCTGGTGGTAACGTTGACACAGTTAGGTAAAGCTTAAATGTGTGTGACGTTAAGGCGGTGGTACTGATGTGACTGGAGACATGAAATTAAGAGCGCTACATCAAAGCACCGGCTAAGCATATATTGATCAAACTCAGTAATACCTGTGGAACACAAGTAAGCCTAAAACACGTCACCGACGAATTGTATCTATTTTTTACGATTATGGTTAGGTATATTTTAAATCTTCAAAATGAGTAGTTTTAAAAAAAGCCCTTGAGAAATCTGGCTTCATTTCCTCGAGTTTCTGACGTGCAGGAGCTCTCCGAGCGCATGAAAACTTCGTTTTTAGAGCGTTTAATTAATTCTTAAGTTTTAGCTAGCTTCCGGTCAATTAGCAAGTTAACTAAACTTTACCTCTACGTCGCGACCGTCAATAGTGACCTAACAGGCACGTGAGATGAGATTGAGGAGCTGTTGTGATTATAACGCATTACTTAAACGTTTCTTCGTCTGTGGATAAAAAAAAAAGGAAAATACGAACTGAGGCTGACCGGTAACTGAAGTATACTATGCAGAGGCTAACATCTAGCCTTTAAGTTCTTGACAAAGACAAGGAGCCCCCTTAACGTTAATTTTAAGATAGACTAAAGAGGCAGTACAAGAAAAGGAGCAAGAAAAAATGTTTTTACATTTCCGAGAAACAAAACCTTTAAAAGAAACGAGACCCTTATCAGTGGTTGCCTATAAAAGATTGCTATAAGTTTATATGAGAGACAGTTTACCTGAATGCAGTCTGCTTTCCCCAGATTGAAGCGATGCAGTGACCGGCGGTCGCCATAACACCGGAAACCTTACACCGGCATGTAATACGAACATTCGGCCATAGGGTGGCGCTGTCCACCGCAGTTTTCTGATAGTAAACGGCACTATAACGCTCTCCACACTCCACGTTATTACAAAATACATCATTCAGTTTAATAATAAAAACACAAATATTCAGTGCAAACTTGTTAATGTGCTTTGTCTCTTACAGAATATTATTCAAATGTAACTAAGGCCACTCAGTTTCAGAATATCATCTCACATTCTAGGTGTTACAATATGGCATTAGTAATTTGTATCAGTCATTTTTTTAAGTTTTAGTCTTGCCAAAAAGTGAAAGAGACACATAGAATTGTTCAGAACAGATTTATTGTTGTGTTGCACTGAGATGTAGTGTTTTATTTGAATGCAATGAAAATTCGATCTTCTGTGTGATTTAACAATAAAGAACCAACTTACTTTTTACTAACCTAATAAATGTATATTAATTTACATATGTATAAAGTTTGAAATCCAATCTTCAGGATTTCACTCAAAGACTATTCAGGCCTACACCACACTTTGTGATCTGTAAGGTGTTAAGAACAATACATAAATTTCTCTGTACAATACATTTTATATATATCTTAAACCTTTCTGATTATGACGAAATGTTGGATGAATTCATATAGTGAAAAAACCTTCACCAGCTCATACAATTTAAACTATACAATACAATGTTAAAGGTTCAATCACAAGAAATTTTGAAAGCAAACTCCCAAAGATTCCAGATGGACGAGTCAAGTCAACGTCGACAATTCTTCACATACTGATTCTGTATTCATTGTATGCTTTGCACAATTCCAATATTGACACTTAAATAAAGCATATGATAATCAATTAAAACAAAATAACAAATATGAATGAATTTCCTTCTTACACAGTGATTCAACTTAAAAGTTCTGCCTCATTGTTTCTTGTGAATGCATTTATTGTTGATATTGTCAGCTGATTCGTGCCCCAAAATAACACGTAAAGGAAACTGGTTTATTTCTGGTTCTTCAGCAATTCGTCGATTTGGGTTTTGTACATATTCTTTACATCTTCAAGGTCCAATCTCAGTTCCTCTGCTTCTTCAGCCTTTTCTCCATACATCTGCAGAATGGTGTTATGCCTCTGCTCCAGATCCTGAAATGCACAGCCACAATAATCAGAAGACACTCTCTCTCAAGAGGAAATATGATTCAATTCAAGGTTTGACATATGGCAGCATGGAAATTGTATAACATCAATTCCCTGCACTGTACAGCCTTGTACCTTCAGCTGAACTTTCAACTTGGGGATCTCTGTCACCTTCTCCTCCATCTCATCGTTTTGATTTGTGAGTCGAACCAGCTCCTGTGCCATCACAGATCGTCTCCTCTCCAGATTAGCGATCTCAAGCTAAAAAGGGGAGAAAAAGAAAAGGACAAAAAGGTGAGGTGCAGTACAAATAACTGCGTGCATTTGCTGATAGCAGAAGCAACAGCCTAATCACTAAAATTTTAATTCGACATTACCTGCAGCTGTGCTATCTCTCCTTCTCTCAGTTTGAGTTGAGACTGGAGGTTTTCTATGATGCTGGAGCCTCCAGACAGTCTGGCCGCCTCATACAGGTTGGTCCCACTCATCGACATGGACATAGTCATAGTGCCCAGCGAATGGTCTAAAGAGTCATCCTGCAGATGGATTAAGAAGAAGGAGAAAAATAATGTACAAAAGGACATCACAGCATTTAAAAACTCATCTTCAGTTTACAGAGCTTAACCTTTTTTATCGTATTCCTAACTACCTCTATGAGAAAAGTAGAATGCACCTGTGAAAGAACAGAAGTGTGCAGCCCATTGTCTGCCCCACTCATCGAGCTGGAGCGAGATAAGGAGGGTGTAGATGATGCTAGGGCCTCTCCAACTGATTGTGTCGTGGCCTTTCGCTCCTGGTAGGACACAATTGAAATAATGAAGTCATGACTGAATGAAGAAAAGTCAAAACAGAAAAGAAAAGGAAAAAAAACAACACATAAGAGATTCTCTCAAACCTTTTCCTTGAGTGCTTCCTGTGCCAAATAGCATTTCTTCTTTTCTTGCTCTACCTTCATCTTCTCCATCTCTAACTGATTAGTCAGCAGTAACTGGTAGAAGGAGCAAAAAAAAGATGCCCATGAGAAATCATTTTCATACAGGACAACATCATAAGTAGAAAATAGCTTTTTTGGTACCTTTTCTTTCTTTGTTTCCTCTAACGTTCGATTGTGTTCTCCTTGCAGGTTTTCCAATTCAACACGATCCCTACATTGATAAAATGAGCAAGAAGTCACCAAAAAAAATTAAACAGCAATAAAAACAGTGCAATACATCTGTGAAATGCTACAAATGAAAGCCTAACTGTGTGATATAAAGGATTACTTTTCTACTTTTCTACATGGTTCCTCAGGGAGAAAAAAAAAGGTTTATATCTAATGTATTTATATTTCCAACAACTTGTTTTTTGTTAAAAGACCAAAAACAGTGACGAGCCAGCCAGGAGTCGAACCTAGAATCTTCTGATCCGTAGTCAGACGCGTTATCCATTGCGCCACTGGCCCCACCACACCCTCTGCTTTCCTCATCAAAGAAAACAGTCTGCCACTGAAACCACGTGCTGACACATGAGTGGGTGTTGAGGGGCCTCAGCTTCACAGTCACAAATGGCTTTGTTGAAAAACAAAAGCACTCCAGGAAGGATTAGCATTACAAGCGAGACTACTGTGACTCAGTTTTCCTGTCTCACTGAGAAAAACCCGAGCTACTCATTTCTTTTCACATACATATGAAAGAACAAAACCAAACTGCAATCTACAAACAAAGCTTGGCAGAGACTGTAAGATGTTTTTTACCATTAATCTTGACACAGAATATTTTTCTATTGGCACAACAAAACCACAACCAAAGAGATTTCATTTCATTCAGAGCAACTAATGCAATAAATGCAGCATTTCATTGTGCTGCTCAAACTCTTTGTGTTGTTAACTGATGTTTCAAAGCAGGTTTTTGGAACCAATAAGAAAAACCACAGCGAAAAAAGACAAATGAAATTCAAAGTCAGGCTCTAAGTTCTACACAAAGCCTCTCTGACAACGTGGAGAACAATCCCATTTTTGACAGTCACACTAACCGTTTTTTTTGTGCAAAGCAAAGAAAAGCCACCAACAACCAAACGGCAAAAATTGATAATTATCAAACAAACTAACCACACATGTTTACTTTAACTCCACATATAAGCCACATACAGTAAACGCGGTATACATGATGATGGGGATGATCTACATGAGCACTTAACCCTGTAGACTCCAGTTTGTTTGGTTGGTTTTTTTTAATTTATTACCTGCTGCTCTCATCTTCCAATTTCTCCCTCTTGTTTTTCTCAGCATCCAGCTGTGCCAGAAGCCTGGCTTTCTCCTGCCGAAGCAAGGAATTCTGGGATTCCAGAGAGGCTAACTGGGACTTAATGGACAACAGTTCTTCTGTTGCTGATCGCTCTTTCTCCACAGCAATGGCTAGCTGCGCCTGGGCATCCGCTGTTTAGAGGGGGTGCAAAAACAAATCAAGCTTTTATTCCCCACTTTCTACGATACTGTAATTTGCTGTTTGTTTTACACAGACATGGTGTACAAGCTTAAATCCCTAAGTCTCACCAAGCCTGTCAGAGATATTCTTCTCAAGTTTTTCCCACGAGGCCGTTTGACCACCCAGTGAGGCCTGTAGGTTTTCAATTTGTCGCAGTAAAGGTCGCGTGGCAGAGGTAACGCTCTGGCTGAGCTCCTGGTTCCTAGTTTCTGCATCCTGAAGTCTCTGACAGAAGACAAGAAATGATGGCATGCATTAAAAAAAGAATCCTGTTGCTATATTTAAAAAAAGATGAGCTCTTTACTGTCATTGTACATGTACCACGAAATTGTTGTAAAATTATTTTCTTCTATCAAAATGTATTTTTCGTCTATTGAGATAATTTAGTTGAAAATAGTATGTTACCTGTTGAAGTTCACTGATCTCCTCTCTCAAATAATCTTCTTTCCTGGCCTGCTGTTGCTCTGCTCTCTGCAGTGCCAGCCTCAGGTCAGCCACCTGTACACAGCATTAGACAACAATATAATGTTGTGTTAACTATTTTTTAAATTGCACCAGTATCTTATATTTGATGTTTATCACATGTGTTTTATATATTTAGTGTGGCCCTTTGTTACCTGGTTTGCTAGGGCTTCCTGTTGTATCTTGGCCTCCTCCTGAGCCTTCTCCAGAGCCAGACTCAGCTGTTCTCTGGCCTGCGTCTCCCTGCTCAGAGCCACCTCTTCAGCCTCACTGGCTCTGCTGGCATTCACCTTGTGTAGTTCTGCTAGCTCCCTAACAGAGATATTGAAGAAGACCATCATCACTGTGACTTTCCATAAATATTACAATCAGCACATGTATCTATGTATATTTATTTAGAGTGGTCCCGGCTCTAAGGTAATATAATAATGAGATGCCTTCGGCTACGTTCACACTGCAGGTGAAAGCGCATCAAATCCGATTTCTTTGACCCTATGCGACCCATATCCGATCATGGTATGACAGTGTGAACGGCACAAATCCGATATTTTCAAATCAGAGCTGGGTCACTTTCGTATGTGGTACTGAATCCGATACATATCCGATGTTTTAGAAAGCGACTGCTGTGTGAATGGTCATGTCACATTAAATCTGTCTTTTGCGTCACTGACACAAGACAGACGCCAATTATCAGCTCCGGAGAAGACATTGCAAACGCTTCCTGGCCATCCAGTGTAGATGTTAGTGAAACTGTTGGGAAGACAACGTTGGAGAAACGTGAACATGTTATTTGTACTGTATAATCTGCAGATTCTGACAGAAATCTGCAGCTATCCTTTGAAGCACCGCTCCTCTAAAACAGCAATAAGGATAGTTATTAGGTTATCTACATTATTATGTAAATAAAATAACTTAAAGCAAAAATTGGGAAACGTAAAGTCCGAAGTCTTTATATTAAGGGCCATCAGTCAAACAATACTGTTTGCTCTGGGTCTAAACAGAGCGCGTTGTGTGTGACGTCTTCTTTTGCGCATGCGGGCCACTTTGAGCGTTCACACTAGAGAGCGTTTGCTGTCGCATTTTATTTGTAGTGTGAACAAGCAGACAAAAAATCGGACTTGATCAAAAAATCGGAATTGAGCATTAACACCTGCAGTGTGAACGTAGCCTTAGTGTACATGGAACGAGCATGGCCATGAATTGTCACTTTAAATGAAAGGCATGTGGAAAAACAACCACATGGCTTGTTCTGTTTTAAAATACATATCAAAGTTCAACTCGTGGTTGTAAAACATTTAATCAGCCTGACTCACACAAATTAGTTTTTGGCTTTTGGCCAAAATTTGTGTCTTCACAGTGTAAATATGGCAATGAGGAAATAGTATCAAGGGAAACATAGGGAGAGAAAAAACTTTGCAAAAAGAAAACAACATGGATGAGTGCACTCTAATAGCTCTGGTTAACATATGAATATCTTTACCAATACAGTGACCGTTTAGGATCTGCAAAGAATTTGTCATGTTGCAAGCTTATGAGGTTAGTTTGCTTACTTATAAGAGTTGTCCAGAGCAGCCTCGAGGCTCCTGTTTTTCTCCTGCAGCTCCTCAGTGTCTGACTGCAGCCTGCTCAGTTCCTTCTCCTGGCGCTCCACCACACCATTCAGCTTCTTGATGTTCTCTCTGTGCTGTTTCTCCACCTCCTCCTTTCCATCTAGAACCTGCACATAACAGGAAACCATGATCATTTTATAGCTGAAGTGAATATCAATAATTGTCTACACTGGATGGGCAAATGAGATACAAATGTGTTTGAGAAAAAAAAACAACTGAGAAAAAGTGACTTTATCATGTTACATTTACCAGTAATAAATGACTAGTAAATGCCATGATTTACAACATTGTTTTCTTGCAGGAGATCTAAAGAAAACAAAGTATAAGACTTTGGCTTGACATACCCTACGTTACACGTGACCATGTTGAAGCCATAATCCACACTACCATAACAAACTGAGAAAACTAGTATGAGCAGCATTGGTCAACAGTGTAAGCAAATGTAACAGTGTTCTTAAGGTGTGCATTTACTCATCATTTTGGAAAGTGACATTTTTATTTTCCACAGTCTCAAGAGTATGATTCAAGGGGCTTTTTCATTTAAAACAGGGCGGAGGAGGTGACAGCTGTTGAGAGCTTGAAAGCATTTTGGAATTACTTTCATTTTTAAAACAAGCCCCATCTAGTACCATTACTGAAAGGACATGCCAAAACATGCAATAAAAGTAAACCCCTCTTGTAATAAAACCAAATGAATTCCCATAAAATGAGAGCTGAAGAATAAAAACGCTCCCAATCAGCACAATTACGAGCAAGTTCAGCTTAATTATAAACTAATTAACAGGTACCTTTTGATTCTTCCAACATAAGACTTAACCACTAAACACTGAAAACAAAGAATTAATAATATTAATATTATGTTTTTAATTAAAAATTATGATAACATTTTCTTAAAAATTATTGTAAATTAAATTAAATTGGATATATAAACCCCCAAATCACAACAGTAACCTCAAGGCACTTTACATTGTAAGGTAAATACTAGAGATGGCACGATACCACTTTTTTATGTCCGATACCGATATCATAAATTTGGATATCTGCCGATACTGACATGAATCCGATATAGTGTTTTTTAATCAATAAAACGTTTTTTTAATATCTTGCTGCTTTTTGTATAAGTTCATACTCAAGTTACAAAAACAAACACTAAAGCTATTCTGATATACCTGTATGTAAAAAATACACTGCACCCAAAATATTTCATAGTTCAGCAAAACTGATCAATCTAATAACCTTAAACCTGCTCCATCCTTCCTATTCTGGTATTTTAAAGAGTACTTAGCAGAAATATTAAGCAACCTAACTAATAGGGTTGCAAACTTCCAGCAAAAAAAACCAAATAGGGAACCACCCCTCTCCCTCCACCTCATGATGCTTAATCGACGTAATCAACTTTAATTTGATGCAGTGTGAAGAAAAAAAATGCACAGAAATAAAAACATTTTCTACAATAATTAAATAGATTCAACATCTTTCTTCAACAGAATTGCAGACTGAACAGATGGTATCTTCCCAAAGGAAAAAGTAGTATAGCTTACTAGGGTATATTAGACTTAATAGTTACTATATACAGTAATGGACTTCTATATATTCTACATCAGATTAAAACTTTGGGTGTAAGATTCGGATAGTTATTTATTAAAAGCTAGACATTTTAAATGAGAATAAGAAAGAAAATATGTCTTTGTGCCCCCTTTTCCCTGTTAATGCCTTATCGGCCCCCCTGGCTAAACTTTGGTAGATCCGCCCCTGCACAGTTACCAGCTGTCAGCTAGAAAAGGATCCTGGTGTAGAAAGTAATATTAAATACATTCTAACAACAGATTATCAAGCTGAAACGTGCTGCTGTTGTTCAGCCGCTGGTTTCCTCTTTCTGGCGCGAAGTGGGCCAAAAACAAACAAGAGAAACGGACTCGCGACAGAAAAGCCGATCAGCTGATCATTGATCAGTTTCATGATTGAAGTAGCAGCAGGAGAGGGAGGGGGAGAGAAGAGGCAGTTGCTCCATATATCGGTTGTTAAGCTTAACGCGGGAATGCTTTACAAACATTCAGAGATGAACTTACACATTTGCTTTACTTCTCTCTGGGATCACTTCCTCGGAGATGAAATGACGGTTTGGCTACAAATACACACAGCCGCTCTATCACGTGACGCACACTGCTCCGACGTGCTACCGTTATGAGCCAAGTTACGCCGTGTCGCAAGTTTTGTGAGGTGCTTTTTTGATATTTAATGGATCGGATTACATTTTTTATTTCTCTCCGATATCCGATCCAGTAATTTAGGTCAGTATCGGACCGATACCGATACGTAATATCGGATCGGTCCATCTCTAGTAAATACCCTAAAATAATAGCGACTATCAGATGAACCCCATATGAACACGCACTTGGCGACAGTGAAAAGAAAAAACTCCCTCTTAACAGGAAGAACTGGAAGCCGTGGTCGGTTAAAGGTGAGGGAAGGAAGAGAGAACAAAATAAGTTGATCCAAGAAAATGAAATTAAACACAAAAACTCAAACTAAACTGCCTTAAAACTAAAATGCTTTAAATAACAGTCGGGTATGAACTTTTATTCAAGTGCAGTGTTGAACACATCCCAGATCCCTACCTGCTGGAGCTGTCTCAGCTCTTCCTCTTGATCCTTGATTTTCTTTTGTTGTTTGGTGATCTTTGTGTCACTCTCCTTCTCCTTCACACGCAGTTTCTTGATGATGTTGCTGTGCTGTAGCTGCTGTTTGGACAGCTTTTCACCTAAAAGTGAGAAAAATAAAAACCTACTCAGACACTTTAACAAAGCCGATATGTGATGCTAAGTGGGGCGATCGTGGCTCAAGAGCTGGGAGTTCGCCTTGTAATCGGAAGGTTGCCGGTTCGAGCCCCGGCTTGGACAGTCTCGGTCATTGTGTCCTTGGGCAAGACACTTCACCCGTTGCCTACTGGTGGTGGTCAGGTGGCGCCAGTGTCTGGCAGCCTCGCCTCTGTCAGTGCGCCCCAGGGTGGGTGAATGGGTGGATGACTGGATATGTAAAGCGCTTTGGGGTCCTTAGGGACTAGTAAAGCGCTAAATAAATACAGGCCATTTACCATTTAATCAGTAATAACCTAACCTGTAACAAGTAAGAGCTACTGTCCTACCAAGTGTTGATTATGCCATCTGTTGGTTGCGGTGAAAAAAAAACATGTTCCGTAAACAAGTCTTACCCTCTTCCAGCAGACCTCTGATCTGCTCCTCCTTCTCCTTGATGATCTCCATTGTATCACTGGCATTTAGTCTTGTGGAAAGATCCTCTCGCAAACCCTTTATCTCCTACAGCACCAAAAGAATAAAATAAAATCTTTGCCACAAAAATTTTGGACATGTAAAATTTTAATTGTCCATCTAGAAGTAATTGTGGTAGGAGAAATACATGAAAGGTCAGCACAGCCCTTGGAGAACTTTATTTATTTTGTTAATCATAAGTTAACAAGTCACAGACTAAGAGCTCTTAGCATTACCTTCTTAGCTATGTCTCTCTCTTTGCAGGCCAGCTGAGCCTTCCTTTCTGCCTCTGCTATACGCTGGGTGAACTCTTCCTTCAGGGACTGAACAGTGGAGCTCTCCTCCTTCAGACCTATCACTTCACTGGAGGATGAAAGACCTCATTAGTTTAAAAGCTCATTTTGAAAGACAACCTCAAGACCAAGCCAGCATTTAAAAATCCATACTAGTAGATTAGTAATGACAATTCAGAGTCACTTAATTTTTAAGTAAAGGATTTGAAATTCTTAGCAGACTCTTACAGTACTGTCATGCCAATTTAGGAATCCATTTCATTAAATCAGATTGACTTATTCTCCCCTTGCTTGCTCAGTGTTTGCACAGTGGCATTATGCTGGTGACATTTCATCTCACCTACATATCCAGAAGACCAGCACTCCTGGCAAGACTGTTTACACTTCCTTTGTGAACCAGGTGTCTGCCTCATACTCACTCTTTCAGATTGTCACACTCCTCCTCCAGTGTGGCCTTGTCTTTGCTAACTGCCAGCAGCTGAGACTCTCTCTTCTCAAGGCGCCCTGATAGCTCATCAATAACCTATAACGTGACCACAACATGCTCTGTATTTACAGAAGATTCTAAAAATGTCGCAAAAGAAATCATTTGGTTCTGTTTAACAAGAAGCGAAATTCTTAAGGTTTTTCAATAAAGATTCCAATTTGTCAGGTAATACATATTTATGGATAAAGAGAAACATTACTTAGATTATAAGCACTGTTACTCAATTCACTGAAAATAAATCCATGACTACTTTTGATACAACCAAGTAAACGATTTAGTCCTTTCTTAAGCAAATATTCAACAAAATTGCTGATTAAAAAGAAGCTTTAAAATAATCTTAAACAGAAAAAACAAAGTACCTAAAGTCACACTAAATGCGCTGAAGATCAAGCGCTGTACAGTTCACAAGCTGTCATGATGCTGTGACATGACAAACAAAGCAATTTCTCCCTTTCTTGCATATGGAGGAGAAAAACTATGCTAAAAATGTTTTTTGTAAATTTATTATTTTTAAATGTGACTCATTTGCCACTTCATCAGTTATACATTACTTTTCAGTTACAGATAAAAACCTACCCTTCTTTGAGCAGTAACCATTTTGCAGGTTGTATTCAATGGATATTAGAAGCAATATGGACTTTTTCCAACTAGATCTGGCAGTATGTGCATTGCATAAACAATCTTTTCAAATGACAGGACCAGATGCAGATAGCATTTGGTTACCTTTTGAAGCTCCAGTATCTGGACAGTTGAGGCACTTTTCATTTCTGCAGTGATTGGTGGAGTGATCTGTTCTTCAGCTGCAGCGGTGGCATCAGACAGTGTGAGATTAGCCTCCTGCTCTGTCAAGTCTTCGGGCTGCTCGCTATTCACAGGTGTCGCACTTCGTCCGCTTTCCTCCATCTCATCCAGCGACTGCTCCCGCATTGTTTCAGTGAATCCCTCCTCGTCATCTTCTTCCTTCTCATCTACCTTTGCTGCCTCTCCACCTTCCTGCTTCTGACATTCAGCTTGTTGCACTGTTAAAGGGGCAGGACCCGCAGTGACAGATGCTAGAGTCCGACTGCCAGGGATTTCGTCATCCGAGTTGACCTCACTGACGCTCCGGCTATCCAGTGACTGCACGCTAAAGGAATCAATACGCTCAAATGCATCTGAGGAGGAACCACAGCTCTCTGTGAGTTTTGGGTAGTCTTCTAGTCTAGGAAAATCTCCACATGTGGAGGCAGTGAGAAGCTGGAAGGAGCCCTGCATTAGGTGAAGGCCAGTCTTTCCTTCACCGGTTTCTTGTCTAGAGCTGGCTGAGCTCTCGCTCAGCACACTCTCATGGTCAAGCACTTCAATGTCACTGGTGGTTGAGGTTCCTGAGGAGAAAGCACTAACTGGAGGAGAGGGTGTATCATTCTGACGATCCTCTGTCTTTGAGTCTTTATGCTCTAGGAGTACTTCCTTAGTGGATACGGGAGGTGACGGATCAGAAGGGGCAGCACTCTTAGGTTGAGGGGAATCTGTGGTATCCTTCTCTGGTTGGTTTTCTATTGAAGTGTGTGACTGCTCTGCTTTTGAGTCAACAGAAACTACTGAGTCAGCATCTGTTTTCACACTGCTTGCTTTACTGTCAGAGTCACAAGGAAGATCACTGGAAGAGGAAACAGGAGAAACTGGCTGCAGGAGGACAGTGTCTGCTGGTGAGGGCTTGATCTCCACCACCTGGATCTCAGCAGCTTTCTGACTCTCATGGATCTTATCAGCAGGTCCAGATTGAGGACCCTCAACCGCGAATGACATTTGACTCTCCACATCTTTTTGGACAACAGCCTCTTTGATTTGCTTTTCTTTCTCTTGAGGCCGCCTTTGAGACTTAGTAGGGGGTACCGACACAACCTGAGTTTTGGTGACAGCCTGTGAATCTCCAGGTGACAAAAAGGCACTGAAAAAATTTTCGGATTCATCCACAACAGTACGAGTAACGGGAGTAGTGATGGCTTCCGATGAAGGGGGTGGTGTGATGGTCTTTTCCTCGGCGGGTGCTTCCCACTGTGTCAGCCCCCAGCCTCCACTTAATGAAAGCTTTCCAGGTAATGTGACATCTGCTGAGAAAGATTATTTATGTCAAGTCTTTCGATAGCTTTAGCTTCTAATGTTACATTTGCATATCATTTACATACATCAACATTAGCTGTTAACACGCTATATTACATTAATTACTTACCGTCGTGGGGCATTACAGTTGTACCATCCCACTGGTCCTCCTCTTTGATGTCCAGAACTCGGTCGATTGACTTCTGAGCTGATGTTAAAGCTTGTTTAGCGAAGCTGGACAGGTGAGATGCGTTGAACCAACTCATTTTGCTGATAAGGCAAGACAGCAAACAAACTCCAAGTTCAGGATTTGTAACACGGATGTTAGAGCGAATTCAGCGTCAGCAGAAGAATACGTTTATTTTTTCCGTTTTTCCATTTTTTATATAGATATATAATCAACGCCGACTGGTTGGGAATATCTGCACTGTCAAAAAACGGACTGTCCACTCCAAGCTTTGATGACAGCAAGTTACCAAACAGCTAGTTAGCAATGCATACCTTTGGTGTATATGGACAGTACCAATGCACTATAGTTTCGGATCGAAAACTGACAAGCTGGCCCTCAAAATCGCTTTCACGCCAAAGGTCAGTCATGCAGGAATACAGTTATCCCCAGAACTCTGCAACCATCGCAAATTCAGACCATTCTCACGTTTAATCCCAAATTTCACGGCTACTTTCCTTGGTTGTCATCGTTTGTTTTGGTCGCTCTCAACTTGTAGCAATGCTAGCATTAGCTTGCTCGCTGCTTCCTTTTCCACGTAGCACAGTGACGTCATTATCCGGTCTGAGCCGTAACCCAGCGAGGAAGCGCGTCGTGCCCCTCCCCCTCCGTAAATATTAGCATAACAGACAGCTATCAGCCAGTAAACGGTATCATTGGTTATTAAACTGTCTCTTAAATCTATTTTTGTGTTTTATTTATTAACACAGGATACGAGTAAAATAAGGAGTAAAAGAGAGTTTGACTTTGAAACCATTTGTCATTCGTTTCATCAGTGTTTATTAACCAAAATGTTTGTTTGATTGATGCAAAGAACTTTCTTAAAAGGAAAACGAAAAATTCAGCTTTAGAGAAAGGACATTGCAATATGGTCTGAAAATAAGAACATGAACAAAATATATATATTTGGTTTTTTTGTTGTTGTGATATAACCCTGGCATTCAAAGGCTGTATGTAAATATGTTAATCTTCTGAAGTTTACCCTGGCTCTTGAGCAATCCTTTTGGGAACCAGATCCACATAGGACGTAGTGCCAACTCCTGCTAAGAATAATCTCATTATAACACATTTAATTGGAAATATCTATATTTTAAAATATGTGAATGTGCTTGAATATGTGAGGAAAAATATTTGGTTATTTAAAGGTGGATTTTGATGTAATTTGTTTGCTAAAACAGTATTTTCTGGTTTGTTGCCTCAGGGACACTATGCAGTTAAATCACCTTTCTTAGGGCAATACTGATAAAGTAGTGCCTCTAAACTTTGGTATTTGAGACTGCTTGTTTTAGGTTTTAGGTGCTTAACTGCTCTAAAACACCTGATTCTGATCCATTTATCAAGCACCTGCCATGTTTAATACCCAGCTGATCATCTGAACTGTTGGAGCAGTAATTGGGGTCATGGTTTTGAGTTTGGTTAAGTGGTGCAAACCATACATTAATATTAATTAACTTCTAGGAAATGAGCAACAACAGTGTGCATCTATATAACACATTTTCTAGTTGTTTCCACCTCATCCAAAAAGAGAAAATTACAAAGATGTTTAATATCAAGTGTAAATTGGCTTCGCACCACAAATACGGGTGATCTAATTAGAGATGGAACCATATAAAAAACATTAACAGCTTTTGTGTTAACATTTATATATAAACAACATAAAAATGATTAGATTAAAAAAAATGAATAGAACGCCTGCTGGCCTGCTCCTCTGGTAGATTTTGGATGTGAGGGGGACCTCAGTAAGTAACTGCTGTTGATGGCTTTTTGAGTTGGGTGGAGATGTTGACATTGCAGGAGAGGTTTTCGAAGATTTAGACACCTAGGCTCCACCTGTTTGAAAGAAGCAAATCTAGTAGAATTTATACATTTTTCTTTGTTTTGTTTCGGTTTATCTGTCATTTTCTTTTCTTTTAATTGAGCAGCTAACACAGCTAACGCCTAACAGGAAGAAGGTGCATGGTTTTGTTGAGCCTGATCCCTGCAGTTTAGGAAAACAGATTTACTGTCATGCTACGGGATACATTTGGTTACGTATAGGTTCATAGTCAGACGGAGGACGCTTCAGCATGCCAGAAAAAGAGGACAGGAGAATTTAGATAGTAACAAAACCCCTAACATTAGTGCTTCTCCAATTTTTCCTCTTGGTTTTGAAGTATTTCTTTTTTCATCGTATCACTGGAGATGCTACCACACCAAAACATTGACGCCAGTGTTATATTCAGACCTGGACAAGTAAAGACATGGCAAATTGTATAATCAGTCAAATGAACAGGTTATAATCCACAATCAAGAAAACGAATCAGAAAGGAGACTCAAAATAGTCAGTCCTCAACTGAATATTTGGTTGATTTGGTAGCATCTTATTTATTTTATCGTGCTGTATGTCTGTTGGATTAGACAACTGAAGTTCGGTTACAAGTTATGTTCAAATTACCTTAAATTTTATTCAGTTTTTCATATAAACCACATATAGCCAATAATTTCCAACTACAGTTCTCAAGACAAAAGCTCCAACAATCAAATGATCCCCTGTGAGCAAGCAATTAGCAAGACCAGGGAAGAAAAACCTCAGTTTAACAGGAAGAAACCTCCTGCACAACCAGGCTCAGGGAGGGGCAGCCTTCTGCTGGGTCCAACTGGGGCTGTTAATGGAACAAGATGTGAAAAAGGAAAACATACAGAGACAGGACAAACCACACCCTATTAGTTATAGAAGAGAAAGGTTAATGACGTATAGTAGCTGTCATGATATGAAGTAATAAGACATGGGGTATCTTCAACACCACTTGCTTTATTGAACCGTAGCAGGAGCGTACATGGCTATAGCAATACTCAGTAGCATAGCCTGTCCTAAAGAGTCCTCCCATGGCCGCCCCCTCTGGTAGCCTTACTAGGACAATATAGATGAGATTTGAGTCGCGAGATTTCAAAACAGTAGTGGGATATAAATACAACCTCCATGCTCTGTAAGGGTTAACTGACCAAGAAGGAGAGTGATGGAGTGCTCTGCTAGATGGGCTGGCCTCCACAGTCCCGTGACCTAAACCCAATTGAGATGGTTTGGGATGAGATGGACAGCAGAGTGAAGGCAAAAGGGCTGACAAGTGCTCAGCACCTTGAGACTCCTTCAAGACTATTGGAAAACCATTTCAGGTGACTGCCTCATGAAGCTCAGTGAGAGAATGCCAAGAGTGTGCAAAGCAGTAATCAAAGAAAAGGTGGCTGTTCTGAACAATCTAAAATACAAAGCATGTTTTGGGTTATATCACATTTTTTTTGTTTATTACATAATTTTGATGCCTTTAAAGAGAATCTACAATGTAAATGCCCCCCTCCCCTCTTTTGGGGTTCTTGCTCCAACAATTCATTTTAGTAGTTAAGAAATACAGAAAAATAACTCTAAATAATACAAAAAAAAGCCTTCACATTAATTTATGACCTTGTACTGGATTTTTGTTGTTGTTTTTTATAGTGTGGTAACAATAGTTCTATCCTATCAGCAGAGTGGTCTTACCTCTAGGGGGTTGAGGTCAACCTCTGAGATCAGTTTTAATCTCTAGCAGATATGCTGCTGTCCCATTATAAAGTTATAGTAGTCACTGAGATCAGAATTACAAAATTCTAAGGGAGCATTGTTTTATTGGGGCGACCGTGGCTCAGGGGGTTACAGATACGGTTGGGAAGCGTATCTGTAACCGGAAGGTCGCGGGTTCGATCCCCGGGCTCTCTGTCCTGGTTGTTGTGTCCTTGGGCAAGACACTTTACCCTACTGGTGTTGGCCAGAGGAGCCGATGGCGCGATATGGCAGCCTCGCTTCTGTCAGTCTGCCCCAGGGCAGCTGTGGTTACAACCGTAGCTTGCCTCCACCAGTGTGTGAATGTGAGAGTGAATGAATAGTGGTATTGTAAAGCGCTTTGGGTGCCTTGAAAAGTGCTATATAAATCCAATCCATTATTATTATTTTATTTTTGAAACAGTCACTCACTGACCCTACAGCAATGTCACAGCAGGGAATTTATGTATTTTGAGCACTTTTGTTCCCATTTCAGAGGTACTGGTACCTGATAAAGCTCTCACTGATCATTTGTGTTCTCTCCAATATGACTACCTCCACACACACAGTCAAACTGGTGAACCACTGAAAATACCAATGAATTATATTTGTAATTGTGAAAGGCAATCACTACTGTTAAAAATATATGTTAATATGAATAAAAGAACCTTTGGCAGCGACTGACCTTGATCCTAGAACGAAAAGGACACTAAATCAAAAAAGTGGAGGAAAGGTGGTTTTATATGGTTTTACCAATTCAAATTTTGAATCCATTATTTTCCTTTTTTTTCAAGATTTTGAAAATCAGTTTTTCTTTAAAAAAAAAGATTTTTATTTAATAAATTAATAGTTCATTTACAAATATTTGTTTATAATTATTCTTTTCATTTTCCTTTTAAGTTATCAAACAAGAGTCAAATTTAATGTCTAAATGAATAGAAGATATTAAAATGAATGTATAAAATGTATTTCCTCAGGAACATAGATGTGTGAATTACTGGATAATTAATTAATAAATCACAAAAAAACCCACTTGTCTTTCCTCTTCCTGCCACACATTAAGTGCACACAAACTTAATAAAACAAACAAAAAAAAGATTATTTTATTCCAGTTCACACATCATCATTGTCGATGTGTTTTACCACTTCAGTGGCTAAACATCTAAAAAATGAGTTGAAATAAATAAATATTAATTTGTAAAACAAGTACAAAGTAATCTTAAAACAATAACCCTTGCATCTGTCATTGCACAGAACATGCTATAGGCTCCAGCAAAATATTAATGCAGAAATCTGACATCAATTATTCACCAAAACATAACCAAGTTTGAACTAAGATTTGGCTTTTCAGTGGAAAATGTTAACTTTAGTCAATACTTGTACTGGAACAGTTAAATAGGTTACATTTAGGTTGACATTTTGACTGAATAAGCAGTAAACTGTTGTAGCTTTTAGATGAGTTGCAGAGGTGCTTGATTCTGTCTCATGAGGTAAAGCAGAGTTTGAACAACACAGTCTGAGGTGTGGTGACATCAGCTACAGCCAGCTCTTGTCCGTCAGCCAGCCCCAGCTCTGGAAAACATGTTCATAACATAAGTGAGTCAGCATATTCACAGTGAACTCATCTGACCAATGTGGAAACATTTTCAGTAAATAAACCAACACACCCTTCAGGGTTTTGGCCAGATTAGGCCGCGTCCTCTGTTCAATGGACGCAACCGACTGTAAAACAAAATACTTCAGCTACAAACAAAACTTGAACTTCTCCAGAAAACACCTCAAATTGCTCAAAGATTGAACTAGAATACAAAACTGTACTAAATGGGAGGTTAATTACCTGTAAATATAAAGTCTTATTCTTTCCATCCATCGTTGTTGTTATGGCAGGTGATTTCATTTGTCTGAAAAAAATCCATTGTATTTGGTTGTTGGAGGCATTGCAACATAAAGTAAATTGAATATAGCTGGTAGTGTGATACAAACAAGGTGGGAACTAATATTAGGGCATCACAGTAAGTGAGGTAAACGTACAGGGAGGTGCTCTCAGTCAGGTAGTCCAACACCTCCTGGAGTTTGGAAGATGGCGAAAAGTGTAGGTCCGAAGGTACTTGGCTGCAAGCTGAACAGTTTTCCTGTAATAAGAGTAATAACCACAAACATGCACGCATTATCCAAACAGGCAAGTCTGTCATGAACTAACAGATGCGAGTCAGACACAAACCTTCCTTTCGGCTTCAAAGGTGTAGGTGTACAGGCCGTCAACATCATTGAAGACCATGTAATTATTCAGAGGTAAATATGCACTGCATGCAAAAAGGTAATAGCAATGTTGTTAGAAACTGTGAAATATGCATTCAGTTTTTAAACACATTTTGACATGTGGCAAACAACCTGCAAACTCACCTTGATGCTATTTTGAAAACCTCAGTTGCACAAGCAGCTGCATCGAATAAAGCAGAGAAAAAACGAATGCTATTTACAGAGCACTACGAGTGAATGATTAACTTTTATAATCGTTCATAGAGGAATCAGGTCCACAGGTCTTACATTTATTCAGTGTTAGCTACTTACCAGCAATGGCAGCATTTGTGGATGCTACAGCAGGGATTATCCTCTTAACAACCCCTGAAACATTTAAAGCCAATTAGTTTTTTATATCTCTAATCATGAAAGAAAACAAAGAGGAAAATGCAGTTTGGGCAAAAGAAAGAAAAGCTGTACAAATCATCTGATCTGAATGAACTTTAGGGAGTGTTTTAATGTTTTACTGACACAAAATAAGATAAGAGTTTGAAAGCACCATCAACTTGCTGTGTTTTATATTACTTGGCTCATCTTCCACAGGAGTAGCTAGAAAAGTAACAGTCACCTCATGGCCACAGAAATGCTATTTATGCAAGCTCACCCTGTGTTAGTCTATATGTGACTCCTGTTATGCTGAACTCTGCTGCCCTCTCCAGAGATTTCTGGTACACCCACTGGATGTGTTCTGGGTCATCTCCATCCAGAGACACGTCATCTAATCCACATTAAAACAAACAAAAAATAATAAAATAAACAAAAATTGAAACATACTTTCTGTTCAAATGTTTGACTACCTCATAATTGTAATTATTATTGGAAAAAAAAAAATAATACCGCTAATATGGTATGACTTCCTACCTCCAAAGGGCATCTCTTTTGGCCATAGTAATATTCGCACGTACTCAATGCAATGTTCTGGCAGACGAGGCATTGAGGCTATTGTACACATGGGGAAGTTGATCTACAGACACAGATTGGGGTTAGCACTGAAAAACTGACTGGGATCTGGTTCTGAAAGATAATTAACTCATGGCTATGATCATTATTTTAGACAAACATCTGCTACCTTACCTGGGGAGGGTAAAGCTCAAGGGTGCAGTCAATGCAGGCTGTCATGCCAGGGAAAATGACTCTGGCATTGCCTTTAAAGCCTTCAGTCCCACCATCAATCAGAGGGATGATGGATGATGGATCTAAGACACCATCTTCATACACCAGCAAAGATAGCTACAAAAAAAACAGAAACACAGAGTTTACATTTAAAATATGTTCCTTTTAGCTAGCATTATCTTACAGATAGAAATCCAGTCATTTTTCAACTGTGCAAAGCTAAACAGATCATGTTAAAGATCACAATAAAAAGATTTAACTTACCAGCATACCATTCATCCACCTCCTCGCCACAATAGAGTCCAATCCACACACAATTATATGGAATTCTAGGTAAAGATAGAAAGAGGGACAAAGTCAAATCCAATTTTCTATGTTTTCTAATCTAATTGTTTTTTTTTATTCAAATTTTGTGAAGAAAATGTCAAAAAAGTGGAGGTATCAAAAAGTGGTGTATCAAGTTTATGGATTCTATAGAGTTCTGTGAAAAACTAACTACTCTGCACTACCCGACTCACTGGACCATCTACAATTTGCATACCGCCACAACAGGTCCACTGATGATGCCATAGCCCTGACACTACACACTGCCCTCTCACACCTGGAGAAGAGAGACACGTATGTGAGAATGCTGTTTGTAGATTACAGCTCAGCATTCAACACCATCGTTCCCTCGAAGCTGGACAGGAAACTGCAGGATCTAGGACTGAGCAGCTCCCTCTGCAACTGGATCCTTAATTTCCTGTCTGACAGACGCCAAGTGGTCAGACTGGGCATTTCACCTCATCCCCCATCACACTGAACACTGGTGCTCCACAGGGGTGTGTACTGAGCCCTCTCCTGTACTCACTCTACACCTACGACTGCACAGCCACTAACAACTCCAACATCATTGTGAAGTTTGCAGACGACACTACAGTGGTGGGTCTTATCACCAAAGGTAATGAGACGGCCTACAGGGAGGAGGTCAGCGCCCTGACCCACTGGTGTCAAGACAACCATCTCACACTCAACGTCACAAAGACAAAGGAGTTGATAGTGGACTTCCAGAGGTGCAGAGAAGTACACCACCCCCATCACTGGCGCTGGTGTGGAGAGAGTGAGCAGCTTCCGGTTCCTTGGTGTACATCTGGCTGAGGATCTTACGTGGTCAGTACACACAAACAAAACAGTGAAGAAGGCGCAGCAGCGCCTCTTCTTTCTCAGGAGACTGAAAAGATTCGGCATGAGCCCCCGCATCCTCAGGACCTTCTATCACTGTGCCATTGAGAGCATCCTCACTGGATGCATCACCACCTGGTATGGCAACAGCACCGCCTACAACCGCAAAGCTCTCCAGAGAGTAGTGCGGTGCTCTGAACGGATAATTGGAGGTGAGCTTCCCTCCCTCCAAGACATCTACAGGAAGCGGTGCCTGAGGAAAGCGGGGAGGATCATCAAGGACTCCAGTCACCCCAGCCATAAACTGTTCAGACTACTTCCATCAGGAAGGAGGTTCTGCAGCATCCGGTCCCGTACCAGCAGACTGAGAGACAGCTTCTTCCACCAGGCCATCAGACTGCTGAACACGTCATAGACACCTCACCTCCACTACTGGAACTTCAACATTATGCACTCCATACTGTACAGTAATGCCACTGTTTTGCACATGTCTCAACTCTGTATATTTTTATATATTTTATTTATTGTTGACTCTATTTAATTTGTAAAATATGTATACACACACACACACACACACACACACACATATACACAAGTAGATATACATATTAGTATACACATTCAGTAATATGCATACACTCTTATATTGTACATATATAAGATACATGATAAGTAGTCAATAGTTTTGTTGTGTGTGTCAGAACAATGAGGCGACTGCTGAATGTTACAGGTGTTACAGCAGTGATACATCTCCTGTTGTCAGGCCTGCAGGTATCAGGCTGTTGTTCTCCTTTATCTCATAGTGGACAGAAATTATTTTTTGGAGTGGCACAAATAATTTGTGTGGCATCAAATTTGATGCAGAACAGCTGATTGTTCTGTAAATAGTTTGAAATGTTTTCAACGGACCGGTTATGCCCGACAATATTTTCACGGACCGGCCTTTAAGGTGTCGCGGATAAATACAACAAAATAAAACTAGTACCGGTACCGAAAAAAAAGAAGATTTATTCATAACACACGTGAAAAGACCCAGGAAAACCGAGTTAACGATAAAAACGATAACAAAATAACGCTGAAAACCGATAAAAACCCTGAAAACCATACATTTCACACCTGAGCCTCAACTCTCGCGGCCCGGTACCAAACGACTCACGGACCGGTACCGGCCGATGCCCGGGGGTTGGGGACCGCTGCTGTAAATAGTTTGAAATGTTTATTTAAAAAAAACGCCTTGGCTGCATTTTTAGGTAAACAGCTGTAAAAAACTTTGTTGCAAAACTCAGTTACTTTTTTAAAGAAGTAACTATATAATTAATTGCCCAACATTGGTGATTATATACTGTATTCTACAGACAGAGTTACAGGACTCTCTCCCAGACCACAGACTCATACTCATAATACAAGTCAGAGCTTTATAAAAAAAAGAAGAAAGTTTTGTTTTCATAATTGGAGATCAAGTTATTTTTACTTCCAATAGTGTTAACATGCTGCACAGGTCATGAACAAGACTTTTTTTAAATTTTTCATTGTAAGTGGGCTAAAGAGGTTAATTAAAAGTAGTCTAACATAAATGTAAATGCTGTCATTTGATTATTTTAATAAACCATGTAACTTGGATGGATCTGATGCTGGCGTGACCACAGTGCAGACGTCTAATGTTGCTCACAGTGGTCCAAGGGACTGCTCAGGGAGTTTGTGTGTCCGCTCAGACACATGAAAAATTAGAGGGAACATTGCTGTAGTCCTTGGGTTTTTAAGAATATCACAAAGGACTTTTATAGGATTTTGTGGGGTCCTGTGAAAACCTTCTTTTTCAAGTAACTATAGTTAACAAGTAAATTGCTAATGGCAAGTGAGATCATTAAGAAGCAGGTTTACATCACAGGAAAGTGGACATGTGAATTATGTTTCTCTATTCTATTAAGGGGTGCAATGGCTTTTCATTTAGAGTAAGTTGCACACACTTAAAAAAATAAATTAAACTGCAGTGAGATATTTAATGTGAAACAAAATTAATCTCAAGTGAGCAAATCCATTCAGACATTACAAAAGCCAGTAATGGATTGCCCTGTTGATACTTACGTCTGTAGAATGTTTCATCTAAGTCTTGAATCTTTTTAAAATAGCTGCACAAAACATTTAGGAAAGGTTTGGGTTTTAACACAATATTCACTTCATATTGTTCGCATCACAGAAAAGTAGTATGGTGTCTTTGCATTCTTAAACTGTAATATCTGAACATTCTTCACATTTTGTCCACAATGACTGTACGTTAAAATTTTAGCCATGTGAACGTGATAAAGCATTTGAACTCTCAGAATAGTTGCTCAATCAAAAGGATACGGGATTACACAGCATCCAGGCACACGGCTGTTTATAAAGTCAGCAGCAACATCCGCCTTGGGTCGACCTACATCTTTAGCTCTAGTGAAAATTACAGACACGTGAAAATCAAAGATAAAACGTAACACAGTAAGGATCAGCCTTTACACAGAACTGACTGATTCTACTCACCTGAAGAGGAACTGTCGATTTAGGTTGGAAACATCAATGGTGTCCATGTCGACAACATGAATGTTGCGAAAGCCTGATAAGGCCTGAGCCACAAGATGAACAAAAAGATGAAAATTAAATATGAACTATTCACTGAAATTATAATTATACCATTTAAATGATGATGATGATGATAATAATAATAATAATAATAATAATAATAATACCAGGTTTTTTAGCAGCTCACATCCCAAACCACCAGCACCAATGACCAAGATTTTACAGGTTTCTAACATAAACTGCAAGGACTAAAATAGGAGAATACATTTCATATCAGAGATATCAAATATGCCACAGGACAGAAAAAATGACATATCTGTATCAGATTCCTCACTGCAAATATTACCTCTGTGCTGGGTTCAAAGTCAGGATGCATGAATGGACCTGATCTTTCCAAAAACTTCTTGATATGGTTCCAACGGTCATCCCAGTCAGAGGTGCTTCCAGTGTCTCCATCCACCAACATCCTAAGGATGACATTCATGTTTAGGATGCATTATCAACAGTATCTCTGACAAAAATGTTAAATAGTGCATGCATGGCAACATATGGCCCAATAACATAAAAATGTTTATCGCTACTTAAATTGTACAGCATGGAAAAGAACCAAATCCTATGCTCAATGTTGTGATTAATGTTAACAGGAAGAGCGCTACTTACAGCAGAAAATTAAATGACTTTTAAGAAACTAAGTAGGCATCATTACCTTATGTTTTAATGTCTACTCTACTCTACATCAACCTCGGTTCTCTCACATATATGACTCTTTTAAAGCGGCTCTATTATGCCGTTTCATAGTTGTTGCAACAGCGGATGCTCACATTAAACATGGCCAAATCTTTGAGCCAAAAGCTTTCAGTTTCAAAAGCTTGTTTCTACTTATATGGTCATCTCAGGCACACAACTTTGGCCGTGACCACAAAAGCCCCACCGACCTCAAGTTAAAAGTTTCTAGTTGTGAAGAGCAGCCAATCAGATGAAAGCTCCCTTAAAGGGCGCTAGCTGAAAGTGATTATAGGGCTTTGGACAGAATGCCTGGGCTACACCAAGGTCCAATATAAGATGAAAAAAAATATGAACTTCTTGAAAAGAGTCCAAGATTAAAAAGAGTCAGCAAAGAGTTGGAAGTGAGCATAATTTGTCCCCTTTAAACATCTTAGTAAAACTGCCTGTCTCACGGGTGGGCGTTTCTGACCCACTGAATTTTGGGTAATATCTCTTGCCTGAATAGCTCCCAGCCTGCCGGCAGCTAAGCTAAGTGAATAGCTAACATGTCAACAGTGAGGAGGTACAACAGACCTCAGACTTCGCACAGAGATTAATAATACCACTACTAATTCACTATACAGACGTGTTAGTTATTCACTGTCAACTAGGCAGGATATTTCTGTCAACTAGCTACTCACAAGTGTCATTTACAACCAGCATTAGCTTAGCTCTTCGTCTAGCTAATGTTAACCTTCCTCCTAATGTTAACCTCAAACCTTGCGCCAGTTCTATCAATTGATCACTAACTTCTCAGTCAGCTCCACTACTCTCCTTCTTTTCTTCTCCCTAAAAAGAGAGAATAAAAGAAGGTTGATTCATGCTGTGCTTTCGCAGATTAAGGTGACTTGAAAGCATCTTTCGGGGTTTCTTGCTTGTTTCTTCGACAGCTACTTACGGCTCGTCCGTCTCCGCCATCTTTGAGTAACTTCAAATGTCCAATTTAGCAGTAGTAAACAAGAAATCTGTCAGCCAACAATAGCGTTACTGTCGGATAAAAGTCTCTGTTGACAATGTTCTGGTTTACAGTTTTAGAATGAATGTGTCCCGCAGCTAGAGGCTGTAGAGCATATAATCTATATAAGCTAAATTAGTTGTAATTTTATTATTTAGGTGGAATTTCAATATTCCCATTATCGTGAAGGTTGCATTGTCAACAGTCGGTCATAAAGGCGGAAATTACATCGAAGCTCCAACAGATGGTAGCATTTACCTTACGGCTTTACAAGTCACCAGTTTTCAAGCGCAAACTTGTATTGCTGGGCAATACTGCACATTTTAGTATTGATCCAGTACCAAGTAAATCAAGGGCCAGTGTTTGCAATACCGATGCTTAAGTAGAGCGGGTCGGGGGGCAGTGTGCCGTGATTTATGAGATGAATTATTCATTTTCAAATTCTGAACACATTTTAATGACCATCAACCACTGTAATGTTTTTACTGTCCACAATAATTAGTAAATGTAACAAAACACACCTTTCAGCTTTTCAAGGTTTCATCATCTGTTGTTTACATGTGCAATAGGCTATAAATAAAATAGATGTGACAGTCAACACAAAACGAGTCAGACGTTTTTAATTGTGCATGTTTATATATTTTCACCCTCCTCCAAAGAAATTATTTGACATCATTCATTCATTCATTCATTCATACATACTGATAAAAACAAAGTATCGATCCTATCACCTAGCATCGATTTGAAACCAATGCCAGTACTGGTATCAATACTGTCCATATTGGTTCAATACAGTACCCTTACACCGTATACCTTACTGAAGTGGTCCTCAGTTCATCCTGATAAGTGTTGAAATTAAAACATCTGTGCTAAACACTATCATACTGTCAACTGGGCATGCAAGGAAACAACAAAAAACTGTTAGGATTAAATGCTTAAGGGTATTCCACAAATATGTCGTGAAATGTGACATTTCACGCAGGTTATTGCCTTTGCTTTGTAATACAGGGATTCTCAATCTTGTGTTGTGTCATTCAGGCTATTTAAAATGAAAAAAAAAATGTTTGTGCTCTTGTGTTCACCAGAGTGAACAGAGACAAGAAACAAAACAAGAGAAAAGGAAGAAAATAATTGCCATGCATGGTCTTGGTAAAGGCTGCAATTTCTTCTGCTAACATCTGATCTCTGTATGACATTGAAGTTTATGGGACCATATTTAAACTCCTTAGATGTGGCTGTAGCCTATTTGACACAGGAAAAAAATACAACAAAAACTTCAAAACATACACTACTTGACCTCCAAGATCAAAACACCCTGACTGTACTGTGCGCCCCTTTCTGAATACAACAGGAAAAGCCCACTTTTGAAAGGGAGACATTACAAAAACTCTACTTTTCTAAAATCCTTACTGAGCAGCTGCTTTTCAAACAGAAGAAACAAAAAGTAAGTGTCATCATGTTCACAGGAGAGAATTAAGCTTTTAAGGAGCATCACGCCCTGCCCTCTGTGATCTATGAGGCGGCTCAGTTGTCTTATGGGGATGCTTTGCTGTGTGTGCCATAGGGCACCTTGCAGGATAAAATCAGGAGATTATTGAGACACATATGGGGAGAAACATACAGCTAGAGGGCTCTATCGCTTAACAGGATAATGATTTAAAGCTTTTATAACACTGGACCACAGTGAAGTATCCAGTATGAATCTTTTTTCATTCATTCATAAAACAAGTTATTTTTGTTAGTGCCAAATGATTAAAGAAGTATATTTGTGCACGCTTACTTTAGACTCTCGTCGCTGTATATCACTGAAATCAATTTTTAGCGATCGTATTTAGCACAGTTGTTCGAATGCTGATACTTTTCATGCAATCTTAGTGTAACTTTTCTACATCACCGTGGGGCACTGGAGTTTAACAATGGCACTGAGAGTTAAATAAAGTCTATACTAGTAATTACCTGATAATTGCTCCGGTTTATGTGCTTTAGCCCCGCAACTAGCAATCATCTATAAAACCAGTTAATGAGCATTAAAGAGCGAAATGGCCTGCTCGAATGGAATAAAACTATCTGATGAATTAATCTTATCGTCCGCAGTGGATGCAAAGTAACTGAATGAGAAATAAAGTCCTAAAATATGCAGCACCCTTTCTTCTGCATTTCTACTACCCTACATAAAAAGTAATTAATTTGTTGCTTTGAGTTGTTTTCCACTCTGCAGTGATGAGACAGGAAATTTAAATCTTGGTATTATGTTACTTAAGGGCATCTACCTTAAGCATCTGATTTAATGTATCCAAATCGTGTTAATGAATCTCTTATTATCGAATGATTAATAAACCTTGGATTGGCCTCTTTGCATTTTAAGATGGTGCCTGTGGGTTTGTGGACACAATTAATCCACCTGTCTACACCGCCTCTAAAATTAAAGCAAATGTGGAAAAGGTGTCTCCTACAGAGGTCACCAGCAGTCTGCTAATGTATGCGCTGATAGCTGATAACCTTATGAGCTCATAATATTTGATGCTGGGGTGTGTGCTCATATGTGCGCAGGACACGAGCCTCAGAGTTTCTTTGATTTGAATGTGGTGGTGTTTTTTGGAGGGTTTTTTAACAAACTGATTTTTAATGAGGTGTTCCGAATGACAGCCTCTGAAAACTGATTACTAAAAATAACTGCTGTGGCCATGTCCTTCATAGCTGACTGCCCACCATCTCAGCCCTTCTCTCTCTCTCGATTTGTGCTATCCGCCTTGTCCTCTTTCATTTAACCTCGGACATGCTCTCATGTTAAACAGCAGAATGATGTGATAACATTTCATCAAAAAAAGGAAATACAATCCCAGAAGACACTTGAAAACCAGTTTGGTTATGACTGAAACCCATTGCCGTGGGTCTCAATCACACTCTTGCTCCTGGGCACTTTATTAAGGTGTTAGGTATGCTCCAGACTGCAGCAGTGTCAGCTCTGTTGGCTTTCCCTGTATTGTTATTTTAGATGTACACTAGTTGAAAAGTAGGGCAAAGTCAAAATCTTCTGGTGCTGACACATTTTTATAGATTCCATTGAAATGCCATCTGTCACTCCCCCACCTTAAGCTGGGACATTTTGAATGTCACTACTGTGCTTTTGAGGTGACCCTACTCTTGGCGATCCATCACAGCCAACTGCAGTTAAGGTTCATGCAAAGACCGAAGAGATCAGAATTAAGCAGGCCTTCACTAGATCGTGGCAGGCTATCAAAACAATGACACCTTGCTCGGAAGAAGAACCTCAGAGGAGCTGCGTGCACTCCCCAGAAAACAGGGAAAGAGATCTTTTGCTTTCTCCTCTGCATGCATTGACATGGGAATCAGAGTTTGTCAGCTTTATAGCTCCATATATCTCATATCCATTTGCCATCTGATTGCTTTCTGTCAGGACATCCAAAGTAGAGTTGATTGTGCTAATGATAATGTGTCACAGCGATATGGCCCTAGTTAGGCGCAAAGCAGGGCTGCCAGCCAAGAAGACAAGGAGAGGCTTCAGGCTGATGTTGTGTTGTGCTGTTGTAGGTGATTGATGACTCTCTCTGTTCTAGTGCTTTGATTAAGACTCCAGTGATTTATCGCCACTGCTCACAATATAATTAGACTCTATATACACTCAACAAAACAGTGTTGTCCTGCTATACTGTGGGATGCCAGCAAGTGTGGGTGTGTTTTTGTGCCTGTGAGTGCTATGAGTTATCTTCATAGCCATACATCTAGTACAGTATATTTTGCTGATGTGCATCTAAATGGTTGCCAAGTGTGAATACATTCACATTAAAGAAAATTCACCCTGCACACTTTTCTGTTTTAAAGTAGGAAATGTAGCCAGGAAATGTGCTGCACGTGATACAAGATTTATTCAGCGTATGATGGATTACCTTTGACTGAAGCTGTCTGGAGTGTTTTCACTTGGCTATTACCAGGATGCTCTGCGAGTAGATATTTGCTGTGAAAATGAACCCTTGCTGTTTTTATGGTTGGGTCAATGGATTTTTGGTCTGTCGAGATGTCCTTAGTGTGGCAGGAGAAGTGGAAAGATACAGAGCTCATCTAAAATTTGCCTTATAATGACAATTTAGAAGATTAAAAGCCCACTAAATGTATATTTTAAAAGTAATTACAGGATCCTACTCCTTTTTTGAACAGTATGGAAACAGCTCTTAATTTTAGGCTAGCATTGTTGCCACCATTGTGAAGTGAAATAGAAAGTTCAGGGTGGCTGTACTGTCTCCAAGGTGTTCAAATAAAATAATCCATCATCCTATGATGTGAGGAGTGTGGCGTCATTGCTGGTTTGCACTTTGTTCTTCCTGTTGCTGATGGGCAGCGCCCACAGACAATTTGTGCTTGACACTTCCTGCCTACGTGGGAGGGGGACTCGCTCTGACCTTGCAGCACATGGTGTTTTGTTGTTGTTGTGATTTTTCTTTCTTTTTTTCTTCTTCTTTGTTTTCATTTAACCTCCCAATTTTGTCCAATAGAGTTATTTCTGCACTGGAGGGAGAGCTAAACATTGAAAGCAACAACTATAAGGTGACTTTAAAGCAAAAGGCATACAGCTGTGCTCAGTGAAATGTAACTCAACTCATTAAACACAGCCACTCCACTGGTTTGGGTGTATTTAGCACTATGTTATTATTTATTTACTGTTGTTTTGTTAGATTTTAAAGGGACTGTTACTTTTCATTATATATAGTGTACCACACTCCTCCTTACACTAAATTTAAAGCTTCAGTCAGTAGATGATTAGTTTCATTATCTTGTCTTTACAGAAAATTGGAAGTACACAGGAAATGAATCACATGAAATATATTATGCTAGTGAGTTTTTGATGTCACTGCTTCTCCAGTTTATCTTAAGCTAAGAAACTAACAATGTACAAACATGGGAGAGGTGTCTCTCTTTCTCTGTAATTCTTTTACTTTCATTTCGACTCTTGCTTGCTTGAGTTGAGACATCTATACCTTAGTAGACTTTACCTTGGGGATAGGTTTGGAACAAGTAGCTTATTGCTATTTGTTCTAGCATCTGGAAAATCTGTCGTCTTTCTTGGTGTGCATCTGTGTAGTGTTTTTTTTTTTTTTTTTTTTTTTTTTTTTTTTCTCTTTCAAATGATCTGTGTAGTGTTGATAGCAACGCTGATATATTCCTTTTAACGGATATTTGGGAGAGGCTAATTCTAGGTTTCTTTCAAGGACTCCAGAGGAATTACGGGAATCCTTAAGACCATGAGACAGAATTTCCCTCTGACTACTTCAACTGCTTTTATTCCTGCTTGTACTTCCTATTTCCTGGCCTCCTCGGTATGCTTCCTGCTCTGCCATTTCTACTGTTCCTCCATCCCCGTTGTCCTTTGCATGCCTGAAGGAGACACTGTACATAGTAATGGCAACATCCAGTCCTTTAGCAGTTACTGTTTCCTCACAGAAGTGAATTAAGTGACAAACAACTCTTGCAAAACATAAAACTAAACATAAAATAGAAGAAAATGCAGAACAGAGAACATACTTTTTTTTTTCTTAAACCTATTGACCAGCAGTCCATAAACGACAAGAAAGAGGTGTGCTTCACCACTTTGTCACGTGTTACTCTTATGTCACTGTAGGGCAGAAAATATATCACAACCCCAAAGAAGTGTCATTGATTTCCCATTCAAATGCCTTCAACAGAACAGGAAATGTAGTTTTCTTTCTGCTTTAACATCCTTAATGCTCCTAGTATTCTAGTTTTTGACAGAACAAGTTAAGGCCCAGAGTTACTACAGAAGTCATTTAGTCAGCAAATGAAAACTGCATCAGTGATTTCCTGACCTCTTTATTTGTGGCAAGTTTTGTTTGAATGAGGACTTCGACCCCTCTGAGGTCCAAGTCATCATCTGTGATGACCCCAACCCTAAAAGTAACCTTCAATTCAATCCAGATATGTATTGTTTAATTGTTCTCCCAGGTCTTGGCAACAAGAAGACAAGAAAATAATCATTCTAAATGACATTTCAAAAACTATTTCCCCCCCAAAAAAGTACATTTTGTCTTCTCCAAAATAGAGGGTTAGGGTCATGCTAGTTCCCACCCTAAGGTTTCACTAGGAGTTTTTTGGCCCTTCGTTTTATTTTCTCCCTCTTCCTCTACAGAGCATGGGCCAGGGTGGAGCTTTAGGAAGTGGGGTATATCCTTCCTCTCCAATGAGAACATGACTGAGGGGAGAGGCCGCAGGTTTGGATGGCTGTGTCTCCGCAACACTGGCAAGAATTCAGAATCCACAAGCAACTTAAAGCATATCTCCTCCATCACTGCACTGAGATGTATTCCGGTAATATTCACACAAAGCAGTCACAGAAGATTGCAATACTGAAATACTCAGCAGCCTAGCTGGCAGCATAACTGCACTAAAGTGATAACGCTCACGAGATTTGCATTGTAAAAGTAAAACAGGCTCTTCTATTGTACCAGCTTCACTGCATCTCTAATAAAATCTATTTAGCTTTTTAATATTTGCCTTCTATCTGGTTATATCAGTGATATTTACTGAAGCAATAGTGGATTTTTAAATGCATTCATAACAACTGTCTATGTCACCTAATGAAAAGAGTAGTAACATTTTATTCCATTTTATTAGAGTACTTTGGGGGATGTAAAATATTAAATCGATGGCCAAGACAATTTAATCCATAAACACATTTTACTAATAAGGTTACAGTCTCCTTACCTAACATTTGCTTTGTAATCACACTGAAAAGAGAACTCCTCTAATTTATAGGCATATTACTGTGTAACTACACAGTAAGCAGAGAGAAAATAAAAGAATGAAAATGGAGTTTCATTTTACAGCCCACATAACCTTTAAATGATGTCTACATAAGGCTGAACTATGCAAGGAATATAACCCATAATTACAATAAATGAGAGGTGAACTTTGCAGCATGCGAAGCACTTAAAAAAATCACTTGTGGGGGGAAAAAGTGTAAAAGAAGATTAAATTAACTAACAGGGTAAACAGAAAGCTTCCTACCCCATCCTCTCACCTGTAGAAACTATTATACCTGTACGTTCACTTCACTCATTCAGCTGTAATGGCATATTTGTGTTTCTCCTTGTGCAGATGCAAGCAGAGTGCCAGCTAGTCTAGCTCACATTCTCCCCTCCCACCATAACAAATGCACAACTAAAAGGAGAATGTTTATTAAAGCAATTTGGATGCTAACTTATTTATTAGGATGATGGGCAAACAGTGTCATCTGCTCCTGTGGGCCTCTCAGTGAAGTAATAGCTGTCTCTTTATGCATTAGTGAATGTATCTTACATTACACAGAAACAAAGGGACACCCACACATTTATATTTAACAGCTACAAGTGTACATTGCACACATCCCGTTTCTCAACCCAGGGCAGCTGTGGTTCAACATAACAAACAAAGGCTCTCTCTCTCTCTCTCTCTCTCTCTCTCTCTCTCTCTCTCTCT